>NC_134844.1:5757575-6060606 GCF_965363235.1 Mytilus galloprovincialis
TCTTTAAAATGTTGTATTCGAATATCAACTATCTTCATTACTGAATTAATAAAAGAGTCCAAAGATTTTTTGTCAGCTTTTTCCCGTTTTACCCATTTCAAACAGTAGGCGCGGAGTGAGTCGTTGATGATATTACGACACTCATTCCAGTTAATAGTTGACGGGGGACGATATTTAGGTCCTTTACTGAGGAATGATTTTAACTCTCGGTCGCGAACGATGTTAAGGTCTCCTGTTATAACATGGGAAATTGGTCCATAGGTGTATTCTGAATTACTGCAATTACACGACATAGGTGTATTTTCAGTGATATTTACATCTTTACACAATTGGCTATAATTAAACACATATTTTCGGGTAGATTTCTTGTAAATATAACAAATGAGAGGGAGTTCAGTATTATCAAAATATCCAGGAATTTGGTCTTTAACAGAATGGTCGTTAAAAATACCGGCAATATTTACAAAATCAAAACCTTTATTGACATACTTTATTTTAATAAAATGTTTTTTATGATCTTCAGGTCGATCAATTTTTGGAAACAGTTTAGAATAACAATATGCCATTATAATTTGGACAATTTCATACTTAGGACTGTAATATGAAATTGTGTTGCAATCCTCTAAAATTTTATTTAATTTATTTATAGGTAAAGAACAAAGCTTGGTTAACAGATAATGTCTGCCGTTGTTTTTTGAAATGGAAATTAGGTCCGAAATATTTGTATGGTTGGTCCGAAATTTTCTTTGATTGCGATTTTTTCTGCGTCCATGAGAACGATTTTTACGAACAGTTTTAGAAACTATATCCAAAATGTTAACAGAATCGGTTCTTGATATATTGCCAATTCCCATGATATTATCATTAAGACCGAGAGGGTAGACTGTCTGTAATTTTTTAATCCAATTTAATTCATTTATTTTTCGTGATCGTACAAACTTGGAATGAGATTCACCAGGCTGCTTATTTACTACTTCTAAAGGTTGAACTGTTAAATATTTAATAGGATGACTGTGCTTCTTAAGATGTTGATAAATGATACTTTTGAATTTATTGGGTCTTTTAAAACGATACAGGTGTTCTTGCGTGCGTTTAGATAAATATCGCCCAGTTTCACCTACGTACTGAATACCGCATCCCGGTTTGTTTCATGTGAGTAAATAAATAATACTGTTTGTTTTTCAAGTAATATCAGTTTCAAAATTTAGAGAAAATGTGCGACCATTAAATGATACTATTATACATCATTATATTCCCATAAATATCAAATTTGTCTTTTATTTCCTCATAGGAGAGAAAATATCAACTATTACTAATCACATCATTTACAAAAACAATACCTTTATTATACCAACTTCTATAAAATACATGTTTGTTGTTGATATTTATATTCTTATTCATCCTTAATGGACTAGCAAGAAAATATTCCCATGTAGAATTTATATCTTTATCTACAAAATATTGCCATGCTTTAAATACATCAATCCAAAATTTGTTTTTGACATTTGAAATAGTATTTGTTGTGTAACTATTTCCTAGTTTGAACAATTTTTCTTTATCTATATTTGTAAATAAAATATTTAACCATTTACAGTTAGAACTAAACAATTTTCTTATCCATGTACATTTTAAAGCTATCATAAATAGATGAATATTTATCATCTTTAAACCACCATTCTTATAATCCATGTGTAACACTTCTTTTTTAACTCTATGAACTGGTGAGTTCCATAAAAAATAATAAATAGCATCATTAATTTTCTTAATCATCTCAGCATTTGGGTTTGGTAATGTTAAAAAGAGATGATTAAGTATTGGAAGAATAAGAGTTTTAACTACAGATATTTTACCAATAACTGTTAAGTTTCTTTTAGACCATGTATTAATCAAATTTTTTTATCTGAAGATACCTATCAGTATAATTTAAGTTTAAAATTTTATCAAGATCAATATCAAAGTTTATCCCTAACAGCCTAAAAGAAGTTGACCCCCATGATAAATCTCTGTTCTGGCATAACATTTCTCTACTGTATTTTTTACTTCCAATCCATACTACTTGAGTTTTTGTAAAATTTATCCTTAGTCCAGAAAGTTTTGCATACCAATCTAGCTCTAATAAAGCTTCTTCCATAGATTCTTCACTTCCATCTAAAATCAGTGAAGTGTCATCTGCAAACTGAGATAGTTTATGTTCAACTTGAGAAATTTCTATACCCTGTATTTTCGTATTACCTCTAACCTTTATTGCCAAAATCTCTGCACATAATATGAAAAGGTACGGTGATAATGGGTATATGTATATATTGGTATCAACGTTGTCCGTTGTTTTATGAAACAAAGTTGAATTAATATTTTTTAAGCTGTCCTTAAGTTAACAAGAGTGCACACGCTGAAATATCTCGCCTATAATACTGATGAACATCGATAGTCCTATGTATAAAGTTGTACTATAAGTATCACATTAAAATTTATTATGATCCCCAAAAAATGAGGCCAAGGTCAGATAAATCAAGCCGGAAATACATGTACACCTTTAATACAATACTTCCATACACAGAATATAGATGACCTATTGCTTATAGTATAAAAGAAACAGACCAAACCATGAAAATTTTATATTGACCAATGAACCATGAAAGACAAGATCAAATGAACCCTGTTAGACAGACATGCAAACCTTAAAATCATTACATGCATCAGATATGATAGTTGACCTATTACTTAAAAGTTAAAAAAAAAAAAAAACAATTCAAAACACTTAAATTGAACATTCAGCATCGAATCATGAACATGAGGTCAAGGTCAAATAAAACCTTCTAAACTATAGATGACATATTGCATACAGGATTAGAACAGGACACTGAAAAGACATGGATGGAGAGTTTTCTCATTGGCACTCAAAGCACATCTTCTTATATCTACACACTGAAATGTCTTGCCTACTCTACCACTTCTTATATCTACACACTGAAATGTCTTGCCTACTCTACCACTTCTTATATCTACACACTGAAATGTCTTGCCTACTCTACCAGGTTTTATATCTACACACTGAAATGTCTTGCCTACTCTACCAGTTCTTATATCTACACACTGAAATGTCTTGCCTACTCTACCAGTTCTTATATCCACACACTGAAATGTCTTGCCTACTCTACCACTTCTTATATCTACACACTGAAATGTCTTGCCTACTCTACCAGTTCTTATATCTACACAGTGAAATGTCTTGCCTACTCTACCACTTCTTATATCTACACACTGAAATGTCTTGCCTACTCTACCACTTCTTATATCTACACACTGAAATGTTTTGCCTACTCTACCACTTCTTATATCTACACACTGAAATGTCTTGCCTACTCTACCAGTTCTTATATCTACACACTGAAATGTCTTGCCTACTCTACCACTTCTTATATCTACACACTGAAATGTCTTGCCTACTCTACCAATTCTTATATCTACACACTGAAGTGTCTTGCCTACTCTACCAATTCTTATATCTACACACTGAAATGTCTTGCCTACTCTACCAGGTTTTATATCTACACACTGAAATGTCTTGCCTACTCTACCACTTCTTATATCTACACACTGAAATGTCTTGCCTACTCTACCACTTCTTATATATACACACTGAAATGTCTTGGCTACTCTACCACTTCTTATATCTACACACTGAAATGTCTTGCCTACTCTACCACTTCTTATATCTACACACTGAAATGTCTTGCCTACTCTACCAGGTTTTATATCTACACACTGAAATGTCTTGCCTACTCTACCAGTTCTTATATCTACACACTGAAATGTCTTGCCTACTCTACCACTTCGTATATCTACACAATGAAATGTCTTGCCTACTCTACCAGTTCTTATATCTACACACTGAAATGTCTTGCCTACTCTACCACTTCTTATATCTACACACTGAAATGTCTTGCCTACTCTACCAATTCTTATATCTACACACTGAAATGTCTTGCCTACTCTACCAATTCTTATATCTACACACTGAAATTTCTTGCCTACTCTACCAGGTTTTATATCTACACACTGAAATGTCTTGCCTACTCTACCAGTTCTTATATCTACACACTGAAATGTCTTGCCTACTCTACCAGTTCTTATATCTACACACTGAAATGTCTTGCCTACTCTACCAGTTCTTATATCTACACACTGAAATGTCTTGCCTATTCTACAAGTTCTTATATCTACACACTGACATGTCTTGCCTACTCGACCACTTCTTATATCTACACACTGAAGTGTCTTGCCTACTCTACCAATTCTTATATCTACACACTGAAATGTCTTGCCTACTCTACCAGGTTTTATATCTACACACTGAAATGTCTTGCCTACTCTACCACTTCTTATATCTACACACTGAAATGTCTTGCCTACTCTACCAGTTCTTATATCCACACACTGAAATGTCTTGCCTACTCTACCACTTCTTATATCTACACACTGAAATGTCTTGGCTACTCTACCACTTCTTATATCTACACACTGAAATGTCTTGTCTACTCTACCAGTTCTTATATCTACACACTGAAATGTCTTGCCTACTCTACCACTTCTTATATCTACACACTGAAATGTCTTGCCTAATCTACCACTTCTTATATCTACACACTGAAATGTCTTGCCTACTCTACCACTTTTTATATCTACACACTGAAATGTCTTGGCTACGCTACCACTTCTTATATCTACACAGTGAAATGTCTTGCCTACTCTACCACTTCTTATATCTACACACTGAAATGTCTTGCCTACTCTACCACTTCTTATATCTACACACTGAAATGTCTTGCCTACTCTACCACTTCTTATATGTACACACTGAAATGTCTTGGCTACTCTACCACTTCTTATATCTACACACTGAAATGTCTTGCCTACTCTACCAGTTCTTATATCTACACACTGAAATGTCTTGCCTACTCTACCAGGTTTTATATCTACACACTGAAATGTCTTGCCTACTCTACCACTTCTTATATCCACACACTGAAATGTCTTGCCTACTCTACCACTTCTTATATCTACACACTGAAATGTCTTGCCTACTCTACCACTTCTTATATCTACACACTGAAATGTCTTGCCTACTCTACCACTTCTTATATCTACACACTGAAATGTCTTGCCTACTCTACCAGGTTTTATATCTACACACTGAAATGTCTTGCCTACTCTACCAGTTCTTATATCTACACACTGAAATGTCTTGCCTACTCTACCAGTTCTTATATCCACACACTGAAATGTCTTGCCTACTCTACCACTTCTTATATCTACACACTGAAATGTCTTGCCTACTCTACCACTTCTTATATCTACACACTGAAATGTCTTGCCTACTCTACCACTTCTTATATCTACACACTGAAATGTCTTGCCTACTCTACCAGTTCTTATATCTACACACTGAAATGTCTTGCCTACTCTACCACTTCTTATATCTACACACTGAAATGTCTTGCCTACTCTACCAATTCTTATATCTACACACTGAAATGTCTTGCCTACTCTACCAGGTTTTATATCAACACACTGAAATGTCTTGCCTACTCTACCAGGTTTTATATCTACACACTGAAATGTCTTGCCTACTCTACCACTTCTTATATCTACACACTGAAATGTCTTGCCTACTCTACCAGTTCTTATATCCACACACTGAAATGTCTTGCCTACTCTACCAGTTCTTATATCTACACACTGAAATGTCTTGCCTACTCTACCACTTCTTATATCTACACACTGAAATGTCTTGCCTACTCTACCACTTCTTATATCTACACACTGAAATGTCTTGGCTACTCTACCACTTCTTATATCTACACACTGAAATGTCTTGCCTACTCTACCACTTCTTATATCTACACACTGAAATGTCTTGCCTACTCTACCAGGCTTTATATCTACACACTGAAATGTCTTGCCTACTCTACCAGTTCTTATATCTACACACTGAAATGTCTTGCCTACTCTACCACTTCGTATATCTACACAATGAAATGTCTTGCCTACTCTACCAGTTCTTATATCTACACACTGAAATGTCTTGCCTACTCTACCACTTCTTATATCTACACACTGAAATGTCTTGCCTACTCTACTAATTCTTATATCTACACACTGAAATGTCTTGCCTACTCTACCAATTCTTATATCTACACACTGACATGTCTTGCCTACTCTACCAGGTTTTATATCTACACACTGAAATGTCTTGCCTACTCTACCAGTTCTTATATCTACACACTGACATGTCTTGCCTACTCGACCACTTCTTATATCTACACACTGAAATGTCTTGCCTACTCTACCAATTCTTATGTCTACACACTGAAATGTCTTGCCTACTCTACCAGGTTTTATATCTACACACTGAAATGTCTTGCCTACTCTACCACTTCTTATATCTACACACTGAAATGTCTTGCCTACTCTACCAGTTCTTATATCCACACACTGAAATGTCTTGCCTACTCTACTCACTGAAATGTCTTGCCTACTCTACCAGTTCTTATATCTACACACTGAAATGTCTTGGCTACGCTACCACTTCTTATATCTACACACTGAAATGTCTTGCCTACTCTACCACTTCTTATATCTACACACTGAAATGTCTTGGCTACTCTACCACTTCTTATATCTACACACTGAAATGTCTCGTCTACTCTACCAGTTCTTATATCTACACACTGAAATGTCTTGCCTACTCTACCACTTCTTATATCTACACACTGAAATGTCTTGCCTACTCTACCACTTCTTATATCTACACACTGAAATGTCTTGCCTACTCTACCAGTTCTTATATCTACACACTGAAATGTCTTGCCTACTCGACCACTTCTTATATCTACACACTGAAATGTCTTGCCTACTCTACCACTTTTTATATCTACACACTGAAATGTCTTGGCTACGCTACCACTTCTTATATCTACACACTGAAATGTCTTGCCTTCTCTACCACTTCTTATATCTACACACTGAAATGTCTTGCCTACTCTACCACTTCTTATATCTACACACTGAAATGTCTTGCCTACTCTACCACTTCTTATATCTACACACTGAAATGTCTTGGCTACTCTACCACTTCTTATATCTACACACTGAAATGTCTTGCCTACTCTACCAGTTCTTATATCTACACACTGAAATGTCTTGCCTATTCTACCAGGTTTTATATCTACACACTGAAATGTCTTGCCTACTCTACCACTTCTTATATCCACACACTGAAATGTCTTGCCTACTCTACCACTTCTTATATCTACACACTGAAATGTCTTGCCTACTCTACCAGTTCTTATATCTACACACTGAAATGTCTTGCCTACTCTACCACTTCTTATATCTACACACTGAAATGTCTTGCCTACTCTACCACTTCTTATATCTACACACTGAAATGTCTTGCCTACTCTACCACTTCTTATATCTACACACTGAAATGTCTTGCCTACTCTACCACTTCTTATATCTACACACTGAAATGTCTTGCCTACTCTACCAGTTCTTATATCTACACACTGAAATGTCTTGCCTACTCTACACACTGAAATGTCTTGTCACTCTACCAGTTTTATGTTCATATTCACAAAAAACTTTACTAAAAGCACAATCAAAGAAAATGAGGTCCAGGTCAGATAACCAAACTGGAAATACATGTACATCATATAATCATCCCATTATTGCTAAGTTTCTTTTAATCCTAATAAGTAAATCTTAACATGAACCAATGAACCATGAAAAAAAAGGTCAAGGTCAGATGATACCTACAAGGCAAACATATACACCTTGCAATCATTCCATACACCAAACATAGTTGACTTATTGCTTATAAGAAAAGCAGACAAAAACATAAAATTTAACACTGAGCATTGAGTTCATGGTAAAATAAAACCTGTTAGATTGATATGTACATTGTAAAATATTTCCATACACCAAATATTGGACCTATTGCATATAGTATTAGATAAAAAGATCTGATTAATACACAAAAACATAACTTCAACCACTGAACCATGAAAATCAGGGCAACGTCCGATGACACCTGCCAATTGAACAGGACCCTGTAAGTTATGCACATACCGAATTTAGTTGTCCTATTACTCATAATAAGGGATACATTAACATTACAAAATATTCAGATTTTTTTTAAGTAGTCACCATGAAAATGAGGTCAAGGACAATGGACATATGACAGATGGAAACTTCATAACATAATGCATCTATAAACAAAATATGAAGCATCCAGATCTTCTACACACTAAAATTTCAAGTCTTTGAGTAGTTAGTTAAAGCCACCACTGAATCTTTATTCCTATGTCGAAATTTCTGCAACAAAAGTCACAGGGTCGAAAAAAAAAATCAAAAATTTAACAATGAGCTATGAACCGTGAAAAATGAAGTCAAAGTCAAATAAAGCTTGTCAAACTGACATGTACATTATAAAACACAAAAATTTGTATTAAGCAATGAACCGTGAAAATGAAGTCAAGGTCAAATAAAACTTGTCTGACTGACATGTACATCATAAAATATTTCCACACACCAAATATTGATGCTGCATTCAGTATTAGAAAAAGAGACCCAAAACATGAAAACTTATCTTTGACAACTTAACCAATAAATTGAGGTCAATGTCAGATGACACCTGCCAGTTGGACATGTACATCTTACAGTCATTACATACATCAAACATTGTAGACCTGGTTATAGCATCTGAGATATGGACTTGACCACCAAAACTTAACCTTTTTCACTGATCCCTGAAATGAGGTTAAGGTCAAGTGAAAACTGACAGGCATGAGGACCTTGCAAGGTATGCACATACAAAATATAGTTATCCTATTACTCATTATAAGAATAAACGTTACAAATCTTTTTTTAAAAGTTGTCACTGAACCATGAAAAAGAGGTCAAGGACATTGACATAAGACAGATGGAAACCTTATACCATAAGGCATCGATTAAAGCATCCAGGTCTTTTACCTTCTGAAATACTTTAGCTTTTAAAAAGTTAAAGTCTTAACCTAGGGTTGGTGCTTTCAAACATGTCATATTCTACATATTCTATATGTTCCTGTCCTAAGCCTACATATTCTATATGTTCCTGTCCTAAGCCTACATATTCTATATGTTCCTGTCCTAAGCCTGTTACTCTGTGGCTGTCATTTGCTGTTGTATATCATGTTTGTTTTGTTGTTCATTTAAATCAGACAGTAAGTTTTTTCTTTCGAATTGTTTTCTTTTTCATTTAGGTGTTTTTTATAGCCAACTATGTGGTATGGGTTTTTGTTTTTGTTGAAGGCCCCACAGTGACCTATAATTGTTAACTTCTGTATCATTTGGTCTCTGGTGAAAGTTGTCTCACTAGCAATCATACCATATCTTCTTATTTTTATATTGTACATATGTATACTATACTTGACTCCGTTAACAACATTACTCAAATATATCATATTAAATTCATTTATAATAAATCCATGATGTTGACCTTTGAACTAGGCTCCTTGATCAATATTACTTAAACCTAAGTTTATGATGTTGACCTTTAAACTTGATTCCTTGATAAACATTATTCATATACGTTATATAAACCCTCACTCCCTGATTTTCATCTTTGAGGTGAGCCATTTGATACTTATTAATTAACAGGCTAGGAGATGGAAATCAATTTTAGAAAGTATCATCATGGAACTCAAAACATTTCCCGAACTTATTGACTAAAATCAAATGGATGGATTGGTAATCCTATTACCATCTTGATCCTGATCAAACAGGGAGATAAATATTATATTTCAATATATTATTAATAATATTTCAACATATTAATAAAGTACAAACATAAAAAACGACGGAAGATTGGATTTTTATTGAGAAGATCACAGATTGTATCAGCAGTAACAACTAACATCAACATTTATAACATGATAATTGGACAACCAGCCATTTTGTTATTTTAACATTGGCAAATATACCAACTGTTCTTACACTATCACATTTAAAATATAGCTACAAATATATATTTCTGTAAATATTGGACGGAATAATACTATTATTATTAAAAAAAATTAATTAAAAAAAGATAAATACGTTTAAATAAAATTTTCATACAAATATGTATAATTCTTATATAAATCTAGATCTTACAGCTAAGAAAATTAAAATTTGGCATACCTCAGTGTTAAGTGTTCATTTGAAGAAAATTGAACTTTATGATTTTGGCAAAAAAATATTTAAAAAAAATAACAACTAATTATCATATCATTGTCTATTTTGACGGGTGAAATGTGAATTCATTTAAATTTTGCAAAGTGAAAGTGAAAATTTTGGCACATCTCAAACTGTGTAATAGAAAAACATATGGATCGATTAAAAATATGAATAATAAACTACTATGGAATGTACTGATAAACTAGAGCTGAAAGTAAGCTGTATCACTTAGCTTATATCTTTGCATAATGACAAATTCTGAATAATGAAAAAAACTCCGGATGATATTCTAACAAAGCTTCATTAGCCTGAATACATTTGGTAGCTTTTACCACTTTACATGATATATTTTTTCAGATTTCTTATATTACTGTTATCTTTTTAAATTTTTTTCAATTTAGTATTTATGATAGCTACTATGTTCAATGGCCTCTAGAAGAAAAAACAAGTAGTTTCTGTTTTTCAATGCAAAATTTCCCTCCATTTCTACTTAGTGTATCAGGGTCGAGTATGTATATAACCTTATGCAATATACTTTAAATTTAAAAAAAAGAATAACATTTGTTATCAGTGGTTTATAAGTATGATATAATATATATTTGTTTCTAATCAATAAACAGCCTTTGTGTATAATATATTAAATTCCTTGTTCTCACAAAATGTTTGTACTTCTACTTGAAGTTTTAAGGAAGTCCACATCTAAAACTTTTTAAAGATAACAATAGTTAATAATTTTCTCATACAATGATTTAATCATTCATACTTCCTGGCTATTTTTATTTAAGTTAAATACAACAAAATATTTCTTCACTGTTAAAGTTATAATTTCTACAAGATAAGATAATTTAAATGTCTTAAATAAGGATGATAAATTACTTTTGTATGAATATTTTCTTATTGAAGAAAAACAATGTTATGCCCCAGCATTAATGAACATTGCCTGTGCTTAGTGTGTATGTGCAAATTAACAGTAACAATAGACCTTAAAGTGATAAGTACATAAGTACACTATTGTATATACAGGAAATGTAAAACACTTCCTTATTAGTCACCATGAAACATATCAAGAAAAGCAGCCTTTAAAATTTCATTAAAAAGGTTTATAACATGAATAAAATTTGACCAAGAGCAGTAAATTAATAAAACAATAAATATAAAAAAATGATAAAAATGTAAAAATAAAGCATTTATCTTTATCCTATATAACAATACAACACATTATCAAGAATATTTTGACACCAGAGAAATCTATAGTGTGGTGATCATCAAGTCTTATAATACTAGTCTTGTAATCTTAGAAGTCTAATTCAAACATTCCAGATATCTGACTGAGGACTTGAGTTGAGGTATGATATGGAATAACATCACACAAGTCCAAGGTTACCAGTATGGTGAAGATAGCCTACACCGACAGACTGTCTCCTATTTATTGGAGGTAATATTTGACTAAGTTGGCTGTAAGCTGAGATTGCCGAACCACTAGACAATGGTTTGGACTGTACTGGGCTGTGCATGGCGGACCCAGGAGTTGTTAACCCCATAGTTGACTCTGTTATCATTCTCTGACGTAATGGATGGAATGGATTGGTCTTCACTTTCTTAGATATAGCTCTGACCAAGTCTCTGGCATGCTTTAAACTGAAAGCTGTAATAACACAAATACACATCAGTCACATGGCTTGGTATTATTGAGTTTTTAAAGCAATTTATCTATTTGCAATAAAATATTCCAATCGTTAAGCTGTTAATGGGATTCATCTTAGAAAGTGAAAGTAAAGACAAATCACTTTAGAAAAGATTGAAGAATTTTACAACTTTAGAAAGTTAAGCATCCAAATGTGGACTCTTATTACATCTCCTCTTATCGGATATACTAGGTGAAATTAAAAAAATCTAAATTTGAAAATTGGGACTATAAGTTTAATGAGCATTAGTTTCGTGATAATAAACCTTAAAAAAAATGGCTGAAAAATGCTAACTCTGTTTGCATTGGTACAGTACTTGGCCAAAAGTATTTGTCACCTGCATTTTTTTGCTTTATATTTCATATAAAAACACATTTTAAAAAAAATATATTTTGAGGGCATTTATGGTTGGATTTTTATCAACAAGGCCTTAAAAGACTTAGAATCGTCTAAAGTATGTGTTTATTTGGTTACAGTTTTGTCTTCAGGTGTTTTTGTGTTCTCTTGATGTGAACACATACAATAAATTTTCATAATTTAATTTGGTTGAATATATAGCCAATTTCTAAACAGAAAATAATATTTGTGTTTATCTTGTGAAAAAATGAAAATGATCAACAAAAATATATAACCAAATAAACAAATAAACCTGTGACAATTCTGCTTCTATTGGTACCAAGTTGCTTAAAATCAAACCAAAAATGACCCCAAAATAATATTTTGAAAAATGTAGTTTTATATAGCCCATTTCTAAACAGAAAATAATATTTGAGTTTATCTTGTGAAAAAATGAAAATGATCAACAAAAATAATATAACCAAATAAACAAATAAACCTGTGACAATTCTGCTTCTATTGGTACCAAGTTGCTCAAAATCAAACCAAAAAGGACCCCAAAATAATATTTTGAAAAATGTAGTTTTATATACAATATATAGCGAAAAATCTCAAGTGATGAATACTTATGGCCACACTCTGTATTTAAATGTATTTGTGTCTTTTAAAAATCGAAAGAAAAGAAATCTATAATCTGCTAGTGCTTATATTTTGGTAAATGACCTTTTATGAGTTATTGAAGTCTTATATGAAAAGAAAAATGAGTGTTATTGGGTAAAACATTTTACCCTACAGGTATCATGTGAAAAAAACCAGGAGTCGGAACATTTGACATAAATTCATAAATCTCACTTGAATACATCCCTAAGACGAACATTGTTTTTACTACCACGTTTCATTTATATGTCTGTAGATTTTTTGACTGGATAGTGGTTTGGTATCCACTGAAACAGCACAGTAAAATGATCATACCATTTAAATGGCCAGATAGGTTCTTAATTGTATGCTAGTACAACAGACCCCATATTGGAAGTTAAAAGTATTCCTATGGTTTATTGTTTTAAAAATAACAGCATAAACAGGGAACACCATGCATCAATTAGTCCGTAAAAATTAAACATGCTTTAAATGAAATTTCAAAATGTTGAAAATCAAAATACTTACCATTAAAAGTTTGAAATTTGACCTTCCTTAAATAGAAAAAATATCAATCCAGCCTGTAGTAGCCTACATACTTTGGGGGTCTTTTAATTCTTATGGTAACAATTTACTTTGATTAAGAAAAACAAATTTTCTTTGATACTGGATTTTTGCCAAGAAATGCTATAGGGAATTTATACTTTGTTGAACGTTTTGAATTTGTGGTTGGTATTACATTGAAAAGATCCACAATACATTGGTATCCACAGATCCACAGTACATTGGTATCCACAGATCCACAGTACATTGGTATCCACAGTGGGATAATGAATCCACAGTACGTTGATTTTCTCTTACCTTTTAATCTGGCTTTTATATCATCAGTAAAATATCCACATTCAATCCACTCATCATAATCCACAATGTAATCAAATGCTGTCAAGCCTTCAAAAAGTAAACATATAACATGTTACATGTACCTAAGCTGCAGAGCAGAAAAAGTTAAAATAGGACAACAGACTTACGTTTGATTACAACAAATTGTTATGCAAATGATTCAATAATTTAGGAACTGTAAATGGAAGTGATAAAAGGACTGTAAATAAAAATCTACTTTTTACTGCACAATGTCTTCTAGGTTAAACAGGTGTTGAAAGTATTAAAAGGCCTTAGAAGAGCATCTATAACAATCAAAGTTTTTTTTTTATTCAGACATTTAAGTCCATATCTATCTGTATATAAGTGATTTATCTCTAACTTTTACTACTAAGACTTCATTCAGACATTTAAGTCCATATCTATCTGGATTGTATATAACTAATTTATCTCTAACTTTTACTACCAAGACTTCATTCAGACATTTAAGTCCATATCTATCTGGATTGTATATAACTAATTTATCTCTAACTATTACTACCAAGACTTCATTCAGACATTTAAGTCCATATCTATCTGGATTGTATATAACTAATTTATATTAACTTTTACTACTAAGACTTACCATGTACATCTTTCTGTCTGACATTAGCCCCTTGCTCCAGGAGAACACATGCAGCAAATTGATTATTGGCCTGGGTAGCATAAAACAGTGGTGTCCTTCCCTCCTCATTGATGGGGTCCACATCAGCTCCGTATGATAAAAATAGTTCCAGTATCTCTGATGTCCCATCCAGTCCAGCAGAATAATGTAGTGCACTGTAATAGAGAACAAGTCCACATACTAACAAGCCTCTCCCAATTAATCAGTGGTTGTCTTTTGTGACATATACAAATATTTTTGTTTGCGTTTAGATTGATTGCATATAAAGCTTAAGCTCCTCTTTCAGCCCTTTTGGCTATTTCACTGCAGCCAGTTATTGTTGATGGAATCCAGCAATAAGTTTTATATACAAAATCATATCGCATAATGACTGAATCATATAACTTATCAATGATTCTTAGTCTCTTAGGATATGTATGCGAATTTAGACAACAATTGGATGTAAGGGGACTCGTTGAGTTGAAATAAGAAAGCACAAGTAAAGCTACTGATAATTGTATGATCTTAAGAATTTCTGAAATCAAACTTATTTTAAGATTGCAAGCCATAAACCTGAAAAGTATGCTTTAAATAAAATATACATATATAGTGTATAGTACTGGTACTTTACTTTTATGCATTTACTAAATATCAATTATGTAACTTACAAAATTTCTTTACATATGTATTATTCTGAACAAATATAATATCACTTACCAATTACCCCCTGGGTACCTTGGATTAACTTCAGCATCATTGTCCAGCAAAAACTGGACAGCATCTACTGAACTCTTCCTGTAAAGATAGTAATATTAAATATACTTGATCATAACTACATAATATGGTAAAAAAACTCATATATACAAACTCAGCTGATAATCACTTCAAATTCAGTAAGGCAAAAGTAAATACAGTATAAGTATGAGCTATACTCATATACAGTTATGGTCAAAGATTATAACCACTTTCACTAAAGAGACAAGTAACACATACTCTTGAAAATTACATATTCAGAACTAACAACATGTTGTCAAACAATTCTACCTTGAAGAAACAAAAAATATTTTATTATTTATTTTAATAAGTAATAGATTTGTCAATAATAACAATAACTATTGGTTTCCTTCTCCTATAAGGGACACGTTAATGCCTTCCTTATAAATACTTTTGAACATTACAGATCTACATATATACACAAAATGTCTGTTTACAGAAAAATAACCAGAGAACAGCACCATACTACTTTTAACACTAACAGCTAAGGGAGATAATTTGTTAATACAGAAACTAAATTATATAAATCTTAAGACTTTGATGACAGTAGAAAAGTAGAAAAATATAAACAGATTTTTCATGGCTTTTATAAAGGAGACCTAAAAATATTGTAAAAACTTTACAATATTCATAAACCTTATCCTTCTGTCACCATAACTTACCATGAATGTATGCCAAAGAAGTCGATTTTAGGTGGATTTTTACATCTAATAAAAATAGATTGTAGATATGACTTACTGTTTTATACATGTATGTTTTACATCGAATGAAAATGTAATTTGTTTATACAGTAAACACAAGATTCTTAATCTGTTAAAAATCACTCTTAGGAGGAGAAGACTCACCCACAATCACCATTGTTTTTTTCTGAATAGATAGGGAGTGATTTTACGAAAAAATGAAAATGGGTGTACTGTACAAAGAAAATGGGTCTGAACATTAAAACTACGCCAAACAAGAATTCTACACAGTAGCAATATTTTCCCCTTGCTGCATAAATGAGGAATATGGATACAATACTCCAATATAATTTATTGTATCATCAACTTATCAATTTTAAAGGAAAATCTATAAATTGATAATCAGGGCTATTCCAGTAAAAATTATCCAGGGGGGGTGGAACGCCACTTATTTTTTGACCCCCCACCTATGGAAAAGATTAAAAAAATACACCCCCACCTAGAACATGTATTTTCTTCCAAGACCCCCTACCTAGAGAAAAAAAATAAAAGTTAGCTAGTTTTTTAAAGTATACAAAAATGTTGCATCCTGTCAAATAAATGTAAAATTTGTTGGTTTATCTATTTCAGTGCATCCAAAAAGGGGCCCCCCCCCCTAAATCCGCCTAATCATACCACATCTTCTTTTTTATACTAGCTATGTTGCTATTAAAATATAAAATGAAACATGTAACAATGTTATGGAGCAGCAGACGACAGATGCAACATGACAGCAATAGCTCACAGTGACCGAAAAAGGGGGGTGCGATTTTAATTATGGCCCATTTTATTTTTAAAACTGTCAATAACATTTTCAGGTACGACATATTCTTCAGGTGGGGAAACTGGTTGGCACCAACCATTTGATGTTTCAGAGTTTAGTTTGAGCCATAAAATATTTTTGGTAGGCACAATGTAATTCTTTTTTTATTTTTTGTATTTCTTATATACATTTTTTTTTTTTCAATAGGCAAATGTTGAGGAAGATGATATACTCTCCTGTGTAACAAGGCCATATTTTTCCGCAAAAATTAGGCCATTTTTTTCCTTCAATACCACCCACGCAACATGCGCAATAAAAATCTAATTGTCTGTGCCAAATATAAATATTTTTTTATGGACCGCATAGTTTGGATGTCACCCACACATATTTTTTTGTGGGGAGACGGTATACAAGGGAGAGGGTACTTGAAGTTGTTATAAACTGTATGCAATAAAATATTATTTGGGACAAAAATTGCAAAGAATTGGCCAGTCCACCTTATTAAGGACATATTCTTTGCAAGGAAAGAGATTTAAGTACAGCAAATTCTGCCATTTCAATTTCAATGAATATACAATAACTTCTTCCAACCGCAACAATATTTAAGTTAACCTTTATTTACAATGTTTAAACTGGTACTGTTGCCTTGTTCATGTTCATGTTGGTTTTTTTTTACATTAAATTTGGGTCTTCGTCGATACCATATATATACTTCCGGTGAAATCATCGGTTACACGTTATTTTTTCAAGCAGAAACTTTACATTTAATGATGCTTTTTTAAGCAAACATTACAAGGGATAATCAACAGAAACATACATCATGTAATATAATTTTAAATTTCACAAGATTCCGACATCACTGATGGGATTAATTAGTAGATAACAAGCTATTTATATATAGTGTATCAATTTGTAAACAAAGAAAATGGCGGTGAACTATGAAAACCGGTACCAATTATCTGAACTGAAAAACATATATACCTTACCATCAGCACCTTATAAGAAGGCACAAAAAACTAATAAAATGCTCATACCATTCGAAAAAATAGATCTGTCACTGTGTAGGAAAGCTGCATATTGTACAATATTTATTACATCTCGTGAAAGAATGCATTTCTGGATTCATGCATTAGGACAATTGATAATCATAGGTAACAAAAATAACCCCTCAATCAAAGTAGATTGGCACGACTCTACTGCACAAGGCATAACAGAAAGAACGGAGTTTGAAGTACACTCTTCCGAAAGTATTGGGGATTATGAAGGGGATACATTAATGTACAAAGTTATTGTGTACCTGACCACAGGTAAAATAATGATTCAAGGGAAATTCTTTCAACAGTGGTGCTCAAATGAATTTGAAAAAACATTACAAATAGTTGAAAACTTGTCATCTAGTTCTGAAATGACCACTCCAAAAAGTCTTCAATTTGAAAACGGAGAAGATGATATTGAGTCCTCCACGAATCACCATACCATTCGAAAAAATGCACCTGTCAATGAAATCATGGAAATTCAATCTAAAAATTCAGAAACCCTTTCTACAAATTTAGAAATCGTATCAACAAATTCAGAAATTTTACAAGAAGAAGATCAGATCAAACTTAAAACTCCACCGGAAAAAGTTCCAATCACACCAGTACTGCAGGCAAAAAATGAAAATATCACTATCAATACAGACTCAAACAATAGTATATCAAATGATCCACATTCAGAATCCTCTCAGATTCAGCAGAGGTTAACTATTTTAGAAGAAAGCACGATTAATATGTCATCGGAAATTTTCAATGCACATTCAACTATAAAAAACTTTGAAACGTTACTCGGTACGAATCTCCAAGGGCTTAGAAATGATATCGTCAAAGACGTGCTAAATTTGATGAATAAAGTTGAAACTTCTCCCGAGTCTATAGAAACACTAAAACAAGTCCATGCAAGAGAGCTTAAAATGCTACGTGAAAAAATACAAGAATCAGATATTGACAAGAAGAAAATAATTGAAAAATTTGAGATAGAAAAATGTCAACTCTTGAGTAAAGCAAAAGAATTGGAGAGGAATAGTTATCACACTAAAGAAGTGTTTCAAGCAGCGGAGGAAAAGCTACAGAATAAGATAATAGTTCTCACTGAAAAACAAACTGAACTAGAAATTCTTCTCCATGAAAAACATGCTAAACTGCAGGAAAAGACGCCACAATTGAAAAATTACATGATAGGCTTCAAACAGTAAAAGAAGATATACTAGGAGGCCAATGGTCGGCTGTGAATGGACAGCAATCCAAGAATGAGTCATGCTTAGAAACGTCTGGTTTCAAACACCAGTCAAATTTGCATCACAATACAAAGAGTTCAGCATCAAGGGATTCTGTGATTCAGGAGAAAGAAGTGTCATTCACTGATTTTTCTACTCTCAAACAAAACCCTGTTAAAAAAAGGGTAATCTTTCATCATAGTTCCATTCCGAAGTTCATTGATATCAAGCGGCTGACAGCATCTTTTCAGTTGGAGGGTCTGGCTAAAAGAACCGCCACATTAGTAGACCTTGAAGGATATATTCAACAGTATGAAGATCTGACTGACAGTATCGTAATTTGTCATGTAGGAACAAATGATATACGACATTCACCTGATGTGGTATATTCCGCAGTGGATAAATATGTAGAAATAATTGAAAATCTTGAAAGACTTGGCGCAAGAATCGTCATCTCATCGCTTTTACCATGTAGAACAACTAGGCTTGCTAGAAATATTTGCCAGTTCAATGAAACATTGTACTCAAAAATAAGAGACAACAAAAATGTTACATGGTGTGACAACTCTAACTTTTTTCTTGACAGCACGTCATATAATGTCAAGTTGAATCTTTATGACAAAGATGGTCTTCACATTAACATTAACGAAGGAACAAGAGTCTTGGCAGGAAATTTGAAAAAGACCTTACATTTCGTGCTAAATGGGAAGTGGCCTTCTTACAAAAAAAACAACAAAGTAACAATCAATAGTACATTCAGTAACAAAAGCTACCAAAACCATGGTTTCTATGATGGCTATGCTAAAGATCAAATGAACAAGCACGACATGAGAAACAACAATGTTAACAACAGATTTGTAGATAACTATGATGGCTATGCTAAAGATCAAGTGAACAAGCACGACATGAGAAACAAGAATGTTAATAACAGATTTGTAGATAACAAGGATATGAAAATGATCGAAATGGTTGTAAACACTGTTGCAGCCCTTCAAATGTTCAAAAATTAACTAGTCCCACCATATTTATGTATAACTGTCATATATACACAATGACTATATAGTATTGTTTATTGTACCTATGATATATTTTATTTTCATTTTTCTTGTTTTGTTTTCATTTTTTTATTTTTATTTTATTTTTTATCTAGTCAATTGTCTTGAATTTTTCTAGTCATAATTTGTTCTCTCACGTTTTTTTTTTTTTTTTATTATTGTTTTTTTCTTCAAAATTTAAAGGATACACATTAAAAAAAAAAAAAAAAAAATTAAAATGTTTCTGTTGAATCCCTTATAATTCAAAGAATGTTAAAAAACAAATTAACAATTAGTTCTTGGAATGTTCATGGTTTGTTTTACAGGGAAGATGGTAATAGATATTGCAAACTTAATGACCCTGATTTTTGTGAAAATATAAATTCTGATATTATATGCCTATTAGAAACAAAGGCTGATAAGGATGACAATCTATGTCTGAAAGGTTATACCTTATTAAAAAAGGTCAATCGCCTCAGGAAAGGTAAAGCTATTCATGGAGGCATTGCTTTATATGCCAGAACTAATGTTAGTAAAGGAATTACATTAATCAAAGGTAATTCATCTGAATTTTTGTGGGCAAAACTAAGTAAAACTTTTTTTTCACATTCATCTGATATATTTGTATGTTTTGCTTACAACTCACCAATACAGTCTAGCTATTCCAAATCTCTAAAAAGTGAGTTAACAACACTAGAAAAGATAGAACAAGACCTGAGTAAGTTTTCAAATTCAGGGGAGACTATCATTATGGGGGACCTAAATGCCCATATTAATGAAAATGATTTAGATTTCATTTCATCTGATCACGTTAAAAGTTTACAAGATATACTTCCTAATTCATATTTGGCAGATAATGTACAGTATAGGAGATATTGTACTAAAAAGAATATTAAGACTGATGAATACGGAAAACGTGTATTAGAGCTTTGCATATCATCTAGAAGCCGAATTCTAAATGGAAGAACTTTAGGGGATACATTAGGTAAACCCACTTCCCATCAATATAATGGTAGTGCTGTTGTTGATTATTGTATTGTTAGTAATAATATGCTAAAAAATGTATGTTTTTTTACTGTAAAGGATTTTACCGTCCACTCTGATCACTGTCCTATAAATGTATGTTTATCTTTAAATTTTTCTCAAGTACAACAAAAAGTTGGGAGACCAATACCTAAGGGTTTACATTGGAACAATGAGGTTCAAAAATGTTATACAGAAATGATGTTATCAAAAGAAGTTGAATCTAATGTAAAATCATTCTTAAGTAAAAACAGAGTACCACAAAGAAATGGGGTGGATGAAGCCACCGAGGATTTAACAGATATTTTTAACAACATTCTCGATAAACTAAGAAGTCATTTAAATCTTCCTAAGGGTAACAGATTTAAATCAAAAAAACGTAAACGAAAGAAATCTAGTTTAGGGTTTGACAGCGAGTGTGAATCAATGTATCGTAATTTAATCCAATCTTCTCGTTCACTCTCTAAGGGTTCTGTAAACGAAGAAAACTTGAAGAATTACTATGGGCTAAAAAAGCAGTTCAAAAAACTAGTACGAAAAAAAACACGACAGTATAAAGCAAAGATGCTTGATTCCTTGCTGGAATTAGAAGATAAAAACCCCAAAGCTTATTGGGATATTATTAATAAATTTAAATATTCTGACAAGGACATCAGTGATCAGAGTTCCAATATTCCCTCTGATGAATGGTATAATTATTTTAATAAACTATTAAATGTAGATTGTAGTAATGAACAGGATGATTTTCCTACAGGGTTTAATGTTTTTCTTGATTATGACATACATATGCAGGAAGTGTTGAAAGCTATAAAAAGTTTAAAGAATAACACAAGTGTAGGTTTTGACTGTATAAGTAAGGCCACGGTTTTTTAATTTGTTGGTTTACGGATTTTTCGCATAAAAAAGTCGGGTCGGTCGGTCGGAAAAAAAAAGAAAAAAAATATCTTTCAAAACAGAAAAAATACGCAAAATAAAATATATATCTCACCTTACTAACAAAATGTTGGTCTTATATGCTGTTTTGTCATCATTTCTTAACATTAAGTTCGTTGAAATGTTATTGATCAGTGATCATGAACATCGCATGACATCGTTTAATAATTTCCTGTAAAAAAGGGGGGTTGCACGGACAAAGACGAAATTAAATCGTCATTTCACAAACAAGAAAAACAGATTCGCGTAGCTCTCAATCAATCTCAGAAAACTTGGTGAATAATGATCTTCAAGCACAAAAACTGATAAAGAAAAAAATATAAAAACGTCGTACAAAAATAAGTTTCAACACACGTGTCGAAAAACGTAATAGACTCGTCCACTGGAAAAACGACAATATCGGGTTAATCAGTTGTCATGCAATCCGGTTTTTATCCCAATGATCGATATTTTTTGTTATCTATGAAACATGAAAATTCCAAATGATTTGTTAATATTCAGTACTTTAATTGATGTATTCCACCTGTCCACATTTGGACAAGTCTATTTCTCTGAGATGATGCATCTTACGGACTGATGACAAATAAGGAAAACGAACTTATTTTGTAAGTGGTTTTAAACACAGGTTTCGTTCCACAAAATTATTTGCGCAAAAGACATTTCAAGGTCAGTTATAATTGATTTGTCTATTTTTAGAAACGTAAATTATTTTTCACAACAGAAAGGGTTACAGTCAACTTTGTTAATGATTAATGCATTTCATTTCATAATAAAGAAAAATTTAATTATTTTTCAGGGATAATGCATTTAAAAGGGTCGGCGGGAATAAAAAAGCATGAAAAGTCAATTTTTATTTTTATTCTGAAAATCGGCAAAATCGGGTCGGCGGATCCGTAAACCAACAAATAAAAAAACCGTGGCCTAATGAGATGCTTAAACATTCTAGTGTGAATATGTTGAATTGTATTTGTAAACTTTTCAATATCATTTTGAAATCAACTTTATTTCCTAGTAGTTGGACAGAAAGTATGATTAAACCTCTTTTTAAATCAGGAGACGTTAGAGATCCAAGTAATTACAGAGGTATAGCAATATCTAGCTGTTTAAGTAAGTTGTTTGTAAAGATCTTGTGTAACAGATTAGATTTTTTAGTATCTGAGAACAACATACTATGTCAAAATCAAATAGGCTTTAGAAAAGCTAATAGAACAATTGATCATGTTTATACATTAAAATCCATTGTGGATAAAATGTTTAGGGCAAAAAAATATCTATATTGCTGTTTTGTTGATTTTAGAAAAGCCTTTGACACAGTCCGGAGGAGTTTTCTGTTTTCTAAACTTTTTGAGCAAGGTATTAGTGGCAATATTTTCCATTTAATTAAAAATATGTACACATGTGTTAAATATTCAGTTAAACTAGATTCCGGACTGACTGATTCCATACTCTCAAATGTTGGTGTTAAACAAGGGTGTATACTGAGTCCCCTTCTTTTCAATTTATTTATGAATGACTTTCCAGGATACCTTGATAAAAAGTGTGATCCAGTAGATATAGGAAATACAAGCCTAAATTGTTTAATGTATGCAGATGACATAATTTTAATGTCTCAAACCAAAGAAGGGCTACAAAATTGTTTATCCTCATTGGAACTTTATTGTCAAAAATGGCAATTATCATTGAATATAGAAAAAACTCAAATAATAGTATTTAACAAATCAGGTAAATTATTGAAAGACTGTAATTTTTATTTTGAGCAAAATCTGATCAAAAGTGTTCAAGAGTATAAATACCTAGGTATTGTAATGAGAGCATCTGGTTCTTTCAGTACTGCAGTTGAAGATCTTAGTAAGAAAGCACTTAAAGTAATTTTCATGATTAAACGTAAATTTCACTGTACACATAATAACACACCTTTGCTTTTAAAACTTTTTGACTCCTGTGTAAAACCAGTCCTTCTCTATGGAAGTGAATTGTGGGGTCCGTACATTCTTAACCTGGACAAAAGATTAACACAAGGTTCAAATGATGATTTAGAAAAAACTTTTTTAAATTTTGCTCCTGAAAAGGTTCACATTCGATATTGTAAATATGTACTGGGTGCCACTAAATATGCTCCTAATATTGCAAGTATGGCAGAACTTGGTCGTTATCCAATCTCTATTTTTGTTATTTTGCAATCTCTTAAATACTGGCTATATTTGTATAAAGACCCTCTTTTGAATTTTTCAAAATTAGCATATAAGTCAATCGAAGAAGTTGATTGTACCTTTCCATGTACCTTCAATAAACATATTTTTAAGTTTCTAAAATTAATTAATTTTGACCATGTTTGGAATAATAAAGGAACTATGTCAGAAGGAAAACTCATATCTGCAGTGAAAAAGATTTTACAAGAAAGATATGGAAATTATTTTTTCTCATGTTTGTCAGGTAAAAAGCAAAACAAACTACGCACATATTACAAGTTAAAAGAGGAATATAAACCTGAGACTTATACAAAGTTAAATATCCCAAAACAATATGTTAGACAATTATGTAAATTAAGAATTTCTAACCACAATTTACACATTGAAAAAGGCAGATATAATAAAACGCCTTTGGATCAAAGAATATGTACACATTGTATTGATAACAAAATTGAAGATGAGTTTCATTTCATATGTGAATGCAACCTCTATCACGAGGAGAGGGAAAAGTTATATGATGACATTGTTAATATTATACCATGTTTTTGCAATTTAGACAATTTTGATAAATTTAAATATTTAATGAACTGTTCGGAGACTGATGTTCTCACCAGATTTCTTATATATATAGACAAATGTATTTTGATTAGACATTCATCAGTGGGAATAATTGCATAATATTGAAATTTGAGTTTTGTCTCTTGCTTGTTATAAGTGTCAAAATTGTTGTCTGTTATGTTTTATTTTTGTTTTGTATATGTTTTTTTTTATATGTGTTTATGTGTTTCAGCGATGATCCTTTTGTACTGGATTTTATACTGAATAAAATTAGTTAGTTAGTTAGTTAGTTACTTATTCCAGACGTTCCGTATCAGAGGACATTTCAGGTAATTCCTCTGCACTTCTTGTATCATTATATCTTCATCACGGTGACAAGAATAACAGTATAGAGTACCATCAATTCATAGAACAAAACAACAAATCGCTGAAGAAGTCATGTTTACAAAATGTCAAAATGAGCCAAAGACCAAAAAATGACAAGGACAGTTAAGCGTCTTTTATGGAGACAAAAACTATATTCCTAAAAAGTCTTTGGGGTTCTTCAATCGAAATAATAGCAAGCTAAACTAAATGAGATTATTATAAGGGCTAAATCTCGTCTGTACTAGCCAAATTTAACAAATTTAAAGTTATTTATAAAAAAAATATATATCATGAATGATGGTTAATTACGTTTTTCGGGTTATCAGTTAGACCGCATGGTTTTATTATTACAATAGGAAAACACCCGAGACGTGAAATCGCATGGTTCTATTATCATAGGTAAACAGGGTTACACTAATGACTGGACCGAATGACAGGACTGAATGACAGGACCAAATGAAAAATGCTAATAACTTTTTCATTTCGCAAAGGATTGATCTCAAATTTGAAATATAATAAGATTTCATCATTTGATAAATAGATTTAAAAAAAAAATTAAAAAATTTTGTAAGAAACTTTAGAAAACGTGACATGACCAACTCTGATAATGACAGGACCAACATCGAGAATGACAGGACCAAATCAAATTGCTAATAACTTTTTTGTTTTTCAAAGGAATTATTTCAGATTTGAAATATAAAATGGTATGTCATATTTTGAAACCAAAATGTTATAAAAATTATAGATTTATTTTCAAAAACTTTCGAAAACGTGACATGACCATCGCTGATTGACAGGACCAACATCGACAATGACCGGACCAGATGAAATTGCTAATTTCTCTTTTATTTCTCAAAATATTTTTCTAAAATTTGATATATAATAAGATTTCATCATTTGATAAATAGATTTAAGAAAAAAAAAATTAAAAAAATTGTAAGAAACTTTAGAAAACGTGACATGACCAACTCTGATAATGACAGGACCAACTTCGACAATAACAGGACCAAATAAAAATGCTAATAACTTTTTTATTTTTCAAAAGAATTATCTCAGATTTGAAACATAAAATGATATGTCACATTTTGAAACATTTATGTTATAAAAAAGAATAATTTATTTTCAAAAACTTTCAAAATCGTGACATGATCCCATCGCTGACTGACATGACCAACCTCGACAAAGACCTGAACAAATGAAATTGCTAATTATTCTTTTATTTCGCAGAATATTTCTCTGAAAATTAAAATATGTGAAGATTGTACCATTTTATACATAAATATAAGAAAAGGTATAAAAAGCTTGCTGAAATGTGACCTGGTTAACGTTGTCAATAACAGGACAATCCTCGACAATTAATGACAGGACCAAATAAAAATGCTAATTATGCATAACATTTGTCAGAATATTCCTCTCAAATTTGAAATAATGACAATTAAGACCATTTTGCACATCATATAAGAAAAATATAGAAAGAAAAACGTATTGAAAGCTTGTGGTTGTGTGACCTGACCAACATCGGCTATGATCTGGCCAATGATTTTACTGAAATTGTTCAATTCTGATCCATAATTAGTAAGATATATCTTATAAATTCAGGAAAATATATTCTATGGTGGTTAAAATTCTTGACCTAGCTACTAAACATGCTAAACGTATGTTGGCAGAGAGTCACAGGACATGCAGAGTCACAGGACAAAAAGACACGAATGATCACTATATTTAAGAAAGAGATCTTGAAATATTTATATGTAATTACATAAAATCATTTTAGAGTTTAAGAGATTGTTCATTAAACTATAGATAAATTCAGATTTATTGAATTGTCATCATAATATTTCTTGAAAAAAAAATATATAGGTGTTCCTATTATTGGAGGAACATTACACAGTTGTGTACACACACATGGCGGCATGGAACACGATCGGAAATTCATTTGACGATATCTAAACGTTTCGAAACGAAGTGAAAAGTATCGTGCGCCACGTGGGCGCTTACATTTGTCACTGTATGCGCCATTTCTTGTCAATATGCGCTATAGGCGCAGGGGGCACGTCCTTCCCGATCACTGGTTTGACAAGAACACAAACGGACGCTTAAAATTAGTGGTCTGCCAACTTTATTTGCAGTCGGATGACCTTTTCAGGAGAATCTTCCTTCATAACAGGGGGAACAATATGTTTAACCTATCATTCCGAAACCCCCCACCAACAGAAATGAATTTAAATCGGGACCACCACCCTCCAGAATACAATTATGTTGATAACCCCCCACCTATGGAAAAAAATATCGTCGGCGTTCCGCCCCTCCTAGGTAAATTTTACTGGAATAGCCCTCAGAGATTTGATAATTGTTTAGACTAATTTTATAACTTTTTTTCACTTAATTCTAATTCATAGTTCAAATAGCGAAAGGTGTAAAAACAATGGTACCAAAATCTATGACATTACCCATTTACTGTAAATTAACCTTTAATTCTAATAAATCATTTGGTTGTATCAAACAACTCAATTTGAAAGTAATAATGACCTATAAAATTTACTCTAACATTTCTATACTTACAAATTTAACTGCTCTGTTAATATTCTTCTTAGTAAAATATTCTGTTCCTTTTCTTTGAAATAAAATCCATTTTCTATCAGCCTGTAAAATGTATAAAGTTGTTCTTTAAAAATTAAAGGTATTTAAAACATTTTGAGTGTTTATGGAAAGGCGGCACAATCTGATGTCATCTAACTAATCCTGATCTTTATATAATTATTATAAAGTCCAAATCAGTAGATCTCCAAACAAGAGGCTGTCAAATTGACAGCAAACCCCATTTTCTTAAATGAAAATTATTTTTGCAAATCTGGACCCCCAAACAGGATCAAGTAAAAAAATAAATATTTTTTTTTAGGGTTAAAAAATGGAAAGGTCATAATCTTCCAAGTATCACTTTTCCGTGCTTAAAGGTTTTCCAACCCATCAACAATAAAGCTAAAATTGAGAAAGTTGACTTTTATTAAGTCACAGGAAACAACATATCTAATTTTGAAAAGGTTTCGTCAAAGTGTCTTCAAGTTATACACAGACAAAGCTCTAAGTATCACTTTTCACAACTTAAAGGTCTAAAATTCAACAAAGATGAAAGATAAAATGTGAAAATAGAACTTGACCTTCATTTAGTCACAGGAAACAACATATCTAAATTTGAAAAGTTTTCTTTAAGGCATTATCAATTAAATGAACAGACTCTGTATGGCAGCCACCATCATGCATACATCATACAAATTAATACTGATTACTGATGGTTTGACTATAAAATATACCACTTTAAAAAGCTGAGTCTATAAAGTCATTAGCCACTGCTAGATGTGGCACACTTTGGATATAATTTACATACCACTTAGCTGAGTCTATAAAGTCATTAGCCACTGCTAGATGTGGCACACTTAGGATATAATTTACATACCACTTAGCTGAGTCTATAAAGTCATTACCCACTGCTAGATGTGGCACACTTTGGATATAATTTACATACCACTTAGCTGAGTCTATAAAGTCATTAGCCACTGCTAGATGTGGCATACTTAGGATATAATTTACATACCACTTAGCTGAGTCTATAAAGTCATTAGCCACTGCTAGATGTGGCACACTTAGGATATAATTTACATACAACTTAGCTGAGTCTATAAAGTCATTAGCCACTGCTAGATGTGGCACACTTAGGATATAATTTACATACCACTTAGCTGAGTCTATAAAGTCATTAGCCACTGCTAGATGTGGCACACTTTGGATATAATTTACATACCACTTAGCTGAGTCTATAAAGTCATTAGCCACTGCTAGATGTGGCATACTTAGGATATAATTTACATACCACTTAGCTGAGTCTATAAAGTCATTAGCCACTGCTAGATGTGGCACACTTTGGATATAATTTACATACCACTTAGCTGAGTCTATAAAGTCATTAGGCACTGCTAGATGTGGCACACTTAGGATATAATTTACATACCACTTAGCTGAGTCTATAAAGTCATTAGCAACTGCTAGATGTGGCATACTTAGGATATAATTTACATACCACTTAGCTGAGTCTATAAAGTCATTAGCCACTGCTAGATGTGGCACACTTAGGATATAATTTACATACCACTTAGCTGAGTCTATAAAGTCATTAGCCACTGCTAGATGTGGCACACTTTGGATATAATTTACATACCACTTAGCTGAGTCTATAAAGTCATTAGCCACTGCTAGATGTGGCATACTTAGGATATAATTTACATACCACTTAGCTGAGTCTATAAAGTCATTAGCCACTGCTAGATGTGGCAAACTTGGTGGATTTTGATCCTCCTCTGCATTAATTGTTTTAATCATTAACCCCTCCTGATCATTACGAATTAACATCTTCATCACATCAATACGTCCCTGCATAGCACAACAATGAATTGGTAGTAGGCTCTAAAACAAAAAAATAATCATATGAAGTTCACATCATCACATCCCTGATAGGCATAGTAATGTATTACAATTAAAACATCAATGAATGCATTGTCATGCTAAGCATACTCAACTTACAGACCCCAAAATGCACACATAGTACAAGTAATATATATTTGTCAACCAAATCTGAAGACACTCTGTTCAGAGGTATAGAAGAAATGTGTGATCCAGTACACAAAATTATTTAAAAGTATTTGGCAACAAAATAGTAGGTACCTGACAGACAAAACAAATGCTGACACAATATACGCCTCATCAAGTTAAGCTGCTGATCAAATGATCTTATTCTGTATTTTTAGTTTCTGAGAAGTGTGAGAACAATGTTTGTTGGACAAACTAACAGATGGAACAAGATGATTGCAATAAAGCCCCTACTCCTTAAATGTTGGTATAATGTGACACACACTAGAAGGACACACTAAAATCATATCTTTGACTCTTTTTAATATTGTTACTGAAGTCTCATTTCCACATCCATAGGGGGCTCCCTTATAAATGGTATGCTATCCATTGGCAGTTGATAAATACACTAACAATATTGACAAAATAAAATTTAAAAAATAAAGCAAATTATCAAAAAATATCATAACAAAACCAGGTGCTCCGCAGGGCGCAGCTTTATACGACCGCAGAGGTCGAACCCTGAACAGTTGGGGCAAGTATGGACAAAACATTCAAGCATGATACAGCTCTGAATTTGGATTGTGATCAAATTTTTGACATTAAATGGTTTTTTTTTACACAAAACAAATGCCAAGATTTTACAAATCAATTAAAGATTTCTTCTTCAAACTTTTTAAATCTAAAATTAAATAGTTGACACAGCATAGGTTTCTGACACAGAATGAATGTGGTCTAATGAACTTAAAAGGTTTTTTTTGCCTTTGAGCAAATCACTATGCTGTTGAATATTAATCCTCTCAAAAAAATGTTTGAAGAAATTTTCTTTTTATTTATGAAATCTGAAATGAGAAAAATTTAACCCCCCCCCTCCCCTTTTTTTTCACATCCCCGTTTCCCTTTTTCAAAACTGATATCAATTCAAATTTCTAATGGAGTTTGCAACAATAACTACTCATTTAAATACATCATAAAATATTAAGATGTAAAAAAACTGCTTGTTATCACTGAATGGTAAAGATTATTTAAATTTATCAGTTGGTAGTAAAAAGTGTATATACATTGTATATTGTATATAACAAAGATTTAAGTTGATTCTGGACAAAGAAAGATAACTCCAATTAAAAAAAATTCTTGCTATTGCACAAATAGGATATTTCTTGCTTACTATTCTGGACAAAGAAAGATAACTCTAATTAAAAAAAAATTTGCTATTTCACAATATTGTGCAATTAGATATTTCTTGCCATTGCACAATACTGTGCAATTGAAAAGACTTGCTATTGCACAATACTTAATATAATAATTTTAGATCCTGATTTGGACCAACTTGAAAACTGGGCCCATAATCAAAAATCTAAGTACATGTTTAGATTCAGCATATCAAAGAGGCCCAAGAATTCAATTTTTGTTAAAATCAAACTTAGTTTAATTTTGGACCCTTTGGACTTTAATGTAGAATTTGAAATTTGAAAACAGGACCAAAAATGAAGAATCTACATACACAGTTAGATTTGGCATATCAAAGAACCCCAAGGATTCAATTTTTGATGAAATCAAACAAAGTTTAATTTTGGACCATTTGGACCTTAATGTAGACCAATTTGAAAACTGGACCAAAAAAACTTCAATAATCAAGAATCTAAGTACATTTTTAGATTCAACATATCAAAGAACCCAACTGATTCATTTTTTGTCAAAATCAAACTAAGTTTAATTTTGGACCCTTTGGACCTTAATGTAGACCAATTTGAAAACGGGACCAAAAGTTGAGAATCTACATATACAGTTAGATTCGGCATATCAAAGAACCCCAATTATTCAATTTTGATGAAATCAAACAAAGTTTAATTTTGGACCCTTTGGGCCCCTTTTTCCTAAACTGTTGGGACCAAAACTCCCAAAATCAATACCAACCTTCCTTTTATGGTCATAAGCCTTGTGTTTAAATTTCATAGATTTGTATTTACTTATACTAACATTATAGTGCGAAAACCAAGAAAAATGCTTATTTGGGTCCTTTTTTGGCCCCTAATTCCTAATCTGTTGGGTCCTAAACTCCCAAAATAAATACCAACCTTCCTTTTGTGGTCATAAACATTGTGTTTAAATTTCATAGATTTCCATTTACTTAACCCAAGGTTATTGTGCAAAAACCAAGAAAAATGCTTATTTGGGCCCTTTATTGGCCCCTTATTCCTAAACTATTGAAACCAAAACTCCCAAAATCAATCCCAATCTTTCTTTTGTGGTCATAAACCTTGTGTCAAAATTTCATAGATTTCTATTAACTTAAACTAAAGTTATGGTGCGAAAACCAAGAAAATGCTTATTTGGGCCCTTTTTGGCCCCTTATTCCTAAAATGTTGGGACCAAAACTCCCAAAATCAATACCAACCTTCCTTTTATGGTCATAAACCTTGTGTTAAAATTTCATAGATTTCTATTCACTTTTACTAAAGTTAGAGTGCGAAAACTAAAAGTATTCGGACGCTGGACGACGACGACGACGACGACGACGACGACGACGACGACGACGACGACGACGACGACGACGACGACGACGCAGACGCCAACGTGATAGCAATATACGACGAAAATTTTTTCAAAATTTGCGGTCGTATAAAAAACCCCATCATTTAACAAATGAAGATCAATTTCTTATTTAAACAATATACAACATATTACACTGTTGTTCCTTTTACTATTGCATTAAATTAAGGACCCCACCTACTTATAACAAGCTATCAGCAATCTTAACCCCCTTTCAATGTATAATTTCCTTCTTTATACATAGCTTATCTTCCAAATGTGGAATGATGATACCAAATTTACTGGGGACCAACAGTGACAACAGGAAGTATTTCTGTAAATTTCAGAAGGAGAGGGGAGGGAGGGAGGGGGGGGGGGGCTATTACCATAACTTTAAATGTTAATTCATCCTTGTACATGACACATCTTTTTGTAGAGGTAAATAAGCATGCCATTTCTGGTCTCCCTAGTAATTCTGTGGATAGAGTGTAAATGATTTGTGATTCCCACTCACAGATGGACAGACTAGCTGAATAGGAGGTGGCTTTAACAATCAGATATCTTACCCTGTTGTTCCGTTTACAAATGTTGGCATTTTTATGAAGCAGAAGTTCTATACTGGCCATTTCTGCTGGTTTCCCTGTTTCTCCGTAACATTTAACATGTAGAGGTGTGTTTCCCTCAGAGTCCTCAGCATCAACTAAAGCTCCTGAGTCAAGTATCTCCTACAATATACAACATATATCATGTAACAAAACATTGATGGTTTCTCCGTAACATTTAACATGTAGAGGTGTGTTTCCCTCAGAGACTTCAGTGTCAACTAAAGCTCCTGAGTCAAGTATCTCCTAAAATATACAGCACATTTTGTCATAAAACATTGTGGACAATGGGAAATCTATCATCAGTGTCTAACTTGTCCTTTCTACTTCTCCTTTTCAGTTTTTTTAATTACTAACAAAATAGCATCTAATAGATAAAATTAAATAGTAATGTAACTATCAAGTAAGATAAAAGTAAATTGTAATGTAACTATCAAGTAAGATAAAAGTAAATTGTAATGTAACTATCAAGTAAAATAAAAGTAAATTGTAATGTAACTATCAAGTAAGATAACAGTAAATTGTAATGTAACTATCAAGTAAGACAAAAGAAAATTGTAATGTAACTATCAAGTAAGATAAAAGTAAATTGTAATGTAACTATCAAGTAAGATAAAAGTAAATTGTAATGTAACTATCAAGTAAAATAAAAGTAAATTGTAATGTAACTATCAAGTAAAATAAAAGTAAATTGTAATGTAACTATCAAGTAAAATAAAAGTAAATTGTAATGTAACTATCAAGTAAGATAACAGTAAATTGTAATGTAACTATCAAGTAAGACAAAAGTAAATTGTAATGTAACTATCAAGTAAGATAAAAGTAAATTGTAATGTAACTATCAAGTAAGATAAAAGTAAATTGTAATGTAACTATCAAGTAAAATAAAAGTAAATTGTAATGTAACTATCAAGTAAGATAAAAGTAAATTGTAATGTAACTACCATGTATATATTTTTTTAGCATGAGGTGATTTTATGAATACAAATTAACAATATTAAAAACAAAATTGGTACTTACACCTATATGACCAGTCTGCAGTGAAATATTTTTTTGTAAATATAAATCATGAAAAGACGTGGAGAAACTCATAAAATGTGTTTGTTGGTGTCACTTTGCACACATATGATTTATTTTTTCAGTTTCACTTAAGTGTAAAGCTGTAAATCTATTTTTACCTCAAGTATTGAAGCATTTCTGGATCTGTGTAATGCCGTAGCTCCTTTGTAGTCCCTCACATTAACATCGACCCTCAATGACAGGATATCTCTTATTCCTTGTATGTGGCCGTGATAAGCTGTAGTGTGAAGTAGGGTACTGCCATTTATACATCTGAAAATAGAAATACTTTGTAACATCTCTTGTCATATCATTCTTCTCATACCAAAGGCCATACCTCACAGAATCTATATCTGAAGGAACAGATCCTAGGAAAGATAATATGATATCAATTATTTAACATTATGGGGTTGAATATACCGTAAACCAACTAATGTTTGTGACTTTCATGAGTAGAAAAATAATCTGAATAGTAGTGAAAATGTGAAAATTGGATCTTTTCTTATTTAACTAAATCCAGTTAATTTGAAAGTCGTGAAATTAAATCATAGTGAAATGGACTATAAAGGGCTGAATGTAAAATAAAGCTTCCACCAAAATAAGCTGGTTTACAGAAGTTAAAACACAAGTAGTTCACCTTAAACTGACCTGATCACAAACTTTTACAATTTGTTGACGCTACCAGAAACAACATACCTAAGTCTCTCGTAGTCAAGGTGAGACAAAAATTTTAAATTGCATCCAGGGTTCTCACTAAGGCGAGTCCATGAGTCCTTGATTCATCATAATCTGTCTGGACTCACCATTTCCAAAACTGGTGAGTCCACAGATGCATCAAGATTGAAATATTTTGTATAAACTGAACACAGTTAAACACAAATATCATCATTTTATAGCAAAAGTTTAAAAGTGATCTGAATTTGATTTCATTTCATTGCTCTGTTAGGAAATGGAGACTAAAATATTACTTTATATTGCAATAAAGTATTTTCCTCTTGCTGTTGGACTCATCATACCTAAAAATGATGAGTCCCTAGACTCCCCTTCAAAAATCCTTAGCGAGAACCCTGATTGCATCTGTTATCAATTTAGGATGAGTCCTACATTTTATTTATACTGACCTGCTTCTTAAACAGCAATACTCTTTATATCCCCTGGAATGGTCTGACAAGGTTCTATCCAATAGATCCATATCACCTGACATTATTTTAGGTACTATATTGGAATAGTGTTCATATAATTCTGGAACAAAAGATAGAGTTATCTAACTGAATGCCATGAGCTGTTATACACTTTATCTAATCCCTTATAGCTATTTTAATATAGAAAATCTAATTATTATTCTTAGTTATACTGACATGTTTACGACTTAACAGTATACTTTCTCCTACAAATCTTTTCCAGAAAACTGTCACATGCTTGTAACCAAATAAGGAGATACTATATATTTTTGTTTGATCATTACAAAGGATGTTATTCTTAACCAAAGTTATTTGTCCATTGAATATGAACTGTAACTTTCCAAGATGTGTACATTCACAAAACATCATTTCTTTATGACTTGTAGTAGAATTTTCTTGGAAAGCAGTGAGGTTTGTCTTTACTGATTTTGTCTCAAGATTAGCCTTGCCCTTTGTATTTCAGATTCATAAAACTTTTCCTCTCAGGAGCAGCTTTACTATATTCAATTTATTTCTATCATTTGCTTTTCCCAAATTTTTATGCAATATAAAATGTAATGCCACTTTTCATTGGATGACATCTACCGTCAATTACATTGTTGAGGGTCTGAAGCTCCTTTTCCAAAGAATCTTATTACAATAACAAATTGTAATTCATATTGAAATTTTCAGGACTTAGAAACTTTTCTGAAATCTGTCACAGATGTTGGCAACAAGGTTTCAGGGATAATTCAAAGGTTGTATTTTGAAGATTTTGCTAAAATTGCATAATAAATAACAGTACTGTAGAAGAGTTGCTATAAAAAAACAGAACTGTTATTCCTACATAAATTGTGAGAGTTTCTGATAGCTACAAAACCAGCTTTAATCCATCATTTTTCTACATATGTAAACGTCTGTAACAAGCCAGGCATATGACAGTTGTTTTTCATTTGTTTATGTGTTTGAGCTTTTGATATTCTTATTGGATAAGGGACTTTCTGTTTTGCATTTTCATTGGAGTTAGATATTTTTGTTATTTCACTTTTTATGCATTTTGTGTGAATTTTCATATTTCATTGGTAATATGTTTGATTTACATACCTATTAAATATTTCTTAAAGTCATCGTTTTTGACAGTTTCAAACGGTGAAAGTTGTTTGGTATTTCTACAGTGAACATCACAACCCCATTCTATAAGGAGCTACAAAATATAAAAGAAGTTAATATGTAAATTTTACTAAATTATGTTGTTAAAAACATTCATAAAATTCTTTTTTTTCTCAAAATTGATCATATCTCTGGAACCTTATAATTTTTAAAACACATATAACATTTTCTTTATTCAAATGGAGTAGATTTAAAATACTTAAAACATTTCATAAACTTTTTTTAATACTGTCAAATACATATACTTTGTCAAATGTCAATGAAAAGGAATTTTTGTTTGTTCTAAGAATTGCAACATTTGAGTATTCTCCCATTGTTATGATTTACACTTACATGACAGACTTTTCTATGAAGACCTTCAATAGCAGCATTCAATGGAGTATTCTCCCTTTGTTTTGATTTACACTTACATGACAGACTTTTCTATGAAGACCTTCAATAGCAGCATTCATTGGAGTATTCTCCCTTTGTTATGATTTACACTTACATGACAGACTTTTCTATGAAGACCTTCAATAGCAGCATTCATTGGAGTATTCTCCCTTTGTTATGATTTACACTTACATGACAGACTTTTCTATGAAGACCTTCAATAGCAGCATTCATTGGAGTATTCTCCCTTTGTTATGATTTACACTTACATGACAGACTTTTCTATGAAGACCTTCAATAGCAGCATTCATTGGAGTATTCTCCCTTTGTTATGATTTACACTTACATGACAGACTTTTCTATGAAGACCTTCAATAGCAGCATTCATTGGAGTATTCTCCCTTTGTTATGATTTACACTTACATGACAGACTTTTCTATGAAGACCTTCAATAGCAGCATTCATTGGAGTATTCTCCCTTTGTTATGATTTACACTTACATGACAGACTTTTCTATGAAGACCTTCAATAGCAGCATTCAATGGAGTATTCTCCCTTTGTTTTGATTTACACTTACATGACAGACTTTTCTATGAAGACCTTCAATAGCAGCATTCAATGGAGTATTCTCCCTTTGTTATGATTTACACTTACATGACAGACTTTTCTATGAAGACCTTCAATAGCAGCATTCATTGGAGAATTCTCCCTTTGTTATGATTTACACTTACATGACAGACTTTTCTATGAAGACCTTCAATAGCAGCATTCAATGGAGTATTCTCCCTTTGTTATGATTTACACTTACATGACAGACTTTTCTATGAAGACCTTCAATAGCAGCATTCAATGGAGTATTCTTCATTATATTTTTAGCATCAATATTGGCACCATTTTCCAATAATAATCTTACAACATCCTGTAATAAAAATATAAAACGACGTGATACCAATATACGACCCCAAAGATTTGTGCGGTCATATAAAAATGACTATCAAAGGAAAGGTACTTATGTTGAGTTATCTTACACATTTATTGATGTGCCCCTATAGTTGTTTTAGTATTTGCATTGTTTCTGTATTTTCAGTGCCTTTGTCTGGCCATTCATGACAGCATTTGTAAGATTTCTGTATGTTAAAGTAGCACAATACAAAGATTTTATAACTCCAACTCCTAAGTTTTAAAATGCTGTAACTTTCCTAATAATGCTTGAAATTTTATAAAAGTGGTAATTTTGGATAGCTAACAGATTACTCTTTCAAATAAATGCAATGTTAGTATTATGCAACAATTATGTAACCAATTATAATGTTAACTGTGTCTAAAATATTTTTCACCAAATTTCCACTTTCAAATGAAATTAGCTTCTGCATAGGTATCCCTCAAGGATTGATTTTGTTATATGTTGCTCCTATGGCCATTATCTACAAAAGGGTGTCTCAGATTTCAGATAGAATGTATAGAACAAATTTTACACCTAATTAAACATTATCTTCTTTTATGTGGTTAGGATGTTTACACTAATTAGAGATTTATGAGAGAATGGAATAAAATAGAGACAATCTGAGACACTCTTTTGAAGCCCATGATGTGTTGATTAAGATTTCGTTAAAATTTTCTGTATAGTTAAAGAGATGATAGAGCTAAATTCATTCAAGTGAACTTACCCAGATTTTGCCACTAATTACATAATAATTGATTACATAATGATTGCATAATAAAGATATTGCATTCATTTAAAAGATTAATCTTTAATCTATCTATATATACCTCTTTTATTATTTTCTATGCATTCATAAGAAAGTTACAGCATTTCAAAGGTTATTGATTGGAAGTAAAAAAATCTTTGTATTGTGCTACCTTAATAGAGAATATACTAAACAAAAACAAAAAAGACATTCAAATTAATTGACTTCAATGTTTTTGTGTATTAGTATATATTTCAAATAATTATAAAAGACCATTTCTAGAAGCATGATTATATGGTATACATACAAAATGTCCATTTCTACAAGCCCAGTGCAGAGCTGTATTAGCAGATTTTGGCTCCTTAGAATTAATAAATGCAGGATGACTTTGGAAAAATACAATCATCTTTTCAACAGTCTCATATTCATTGTCTCTTGCAGCTTTTATAAATAATCTCTGCCATGATACTGTGTTGCCATGGAAAACTTGGTACAGAAACTGCTGGCCAGCTTTCAGTTGTTTGTTTCGACTAGAGGCTTCAACATATATCTAAAATGACAAATACAAAAAATGTAATACCATATAGTCATAAAGAACTTTTTTAGATGAATTTATTCATGTAAAGTCAAACCTATTTTAAGAGACCGATTAAGTGAGAGCAAAAAGTGGTCTCTTAATACAGTTAATCTTTTAATACAAGTTCAATTTATACAAAATGTACTACAGAGGAATCTTAAATCTGATCTTGGTTCAGCATTTTTTTCCGATTTTTGACTTCCTATGCCTTTTCAATAATAATTATGATCAGTAGTTATATGCCTGTGGGTTTGCACTATTTTTGCAAGTTTTAGGCCTCTAAACTTCCTGTGTAAGACACAGAAGGGAAGCCCACCCCTCCAGAAAACCGGCTTTCATCCGATTTCAATTTTCCAAGTCCGTATTTGTGCTCAAAATGGGCACCGCATGGTAAGGGTTAATGAGATATATCTGAGCCAACATCAGCTAATGGTTTTAATGACCTAAACAAAACATTTTTTTTAGATTGATTTTTTTTTGGTGCATATGGTCCTTTAAGACAAATTTTGCAAAGACTTATATTCACAATGTTCTATAATTTTGCTAATATGTTCATTAAGAGTTTATCCAAGTTTGACATATTGAGACATTTTTTTTATATTGGCCTTATTCTTTTACTTCTGAAATTAAAACATTGGTGAATATACATTGGTTAGCAGTAATTTGTTGTTCACTTCTTTTCCCTTCTTTGGAAGATCATACTGATCTCAAAATCAAGATAATCGTTTCTTTGTATATCAACCCAAACAATAATTGTAAGATCAGTAAATAACACCCCCATCTCCTCCTCAATATCACTGCTCCCCTGATATATCTACATTGTACTGACCTCATACTCTGGATGATCATTCGGATGTACATCAACCAAACCAACCGACGGTAACTTTAGTAATTCTCTTACACTTGGTCCTGCAAAATAAAAATTGAAATTAGTATAACTGACTTTTGAAGAAGACTAATGATAGATTTACTCATTGTAGATTTAGAAATAATTGAGTGCATTTTAACTGCTACTTTTGAAAAAGGGACAGATATACAAGAACAATAATTGCGATTCCAGGAAAGTTTGATATGTATAGAAGCAGAATAATATACCAATATATCTCTGTATTATCCCCAATATAAATAAAAGACTTGCCACTGGGCATTAAGCAAACATTCTGCATTCACACATAACAATTCATAACTAGAATTAACGAATTGTTAGAAACAAATATGTGTTTGGACTACTGGACTGACAATATGATGGCAAAAACACCACTCTCAAGTATATGTATAAAATTGCTAAAACCAATCTTCTTGAAAAATGTATAGCTCTTTTCCATGCAACTGATGTGATATAAAAAGTTCACCCCTGATATAGTACAAATACAGCAAAGGAAAACAAAACCATACAGTGTGCTCCCATTTTCTCTAAGTACATTCAAATCAATCAAATATATTGTCTAAAAACTTATACCACTTTTCTTATCATCCTGTTTTTCTGAAAATTTATAAAAGTTATTTAAAAGTACAAAATATATATTCAATGAGCCCCAACACTTTCTAGTCAAGGATTTGTTAGCAGAAGTTTTATATTCAATGAGCATCAACACTTCCTAGTCATGGATTTGTTAGCAGAAGTTTTATGAATAAAATCAGACATAAACATGTAATAACTTTCAAAGTAAAACAGTTTGATCATGTTGAATTATTTGTAGGTCTTACTTTGCTGTACATTATTGCTGTTTACAGGTTATCTCTATCTATAATAATATTCAAGATAATAACCAAAAGCTGCTAAATTTTCAGAAAATTACCAATTCCGGGGCAGACACCCAACAATGGGTTGCATAATTGGTCTGAAAATTTCAGGGCAGATAGACTTTGACCTAACGAACAAATTCATCTACATCAGATTTGCTATAACGCTTTGGTTTCTGAGATTTTAGCCAAAAACTGCATTTTACCCTAGATGTGCTATTTTCAGCCATGTCAGCCATCTTGGTTAGCAGGAAGGGTCATCGGACACATTTTTTAAACTACATACCCTATGATGATTGTGGACCAGTTTGGTCTCAGTAGTTTCAGAGGAGAAGATTTTTGTACAAGATAACAAAAATCGACAAAATTGACAAAAATTGACTATAAAGGGCAATAACTCCTTAAGGGGTCAACTGACCATTTCGGTCATGTTGAGTTATTTGTAGATCTTACTTTGCTGAACATTATTGCTGTTTACAGTTTACCTCTATCTATAATAATACTCAAGATAATAACCAAAAACGGCAAAATTTTTTTAAAATGACCAATTGTGGGGCAGCAACCCAACAACAGGTTGTCCCATTCATCTGAAAATTTCAGGGCAAATAGATCTTGACCTGATAAACAATTCTATCCATGTCAGATTTGCTCATAAGTCTTTGGTTTCAGAGATATAAGCCAAAAACTGCATTTTACCCCTATGTTCTATTTTTAGCCATGGTGGCCATCTTGGTTGGTTGGCCGGGTCACAAGACACATTTTTAAAACTAGATACCCACATGATTGTGGCCAAGTTTGGTTAAATTTGGCCAAGCAGTTTCAGAGGAGAAGATTTTTAAAAGTTAACTATGATGGACGACGGATGCCAAGTGATGAGAAAAGCTCACTTGGCCCTTTGGGCCAGGTGAGCTAAAAATTGTCAATTTAAAATAAATATACAATAATATTTATACGAATATTCAATAATTATATATATCTACTTTCCACTTATTTCTTGGTTATATTGAATATATACATACAGTAAACGTTCAAAAACCAAACTACTGTTTAAATGTTAAAGTAAAATAATGGTAAACCATGGTAACAAACTTTGCCTTCTAACAATTTTTTTTCTTCAACCCTAATATATTCATCAAATCTTTTCTAAAAGATAGTTGGGATTTTAAATCATGAAAACTGAGAAATAATTTAATGCAAACAAAAACAACACCATACGATTGTAGGTTAAAAATATTGATAAACAAGAATGTGTCCAAAGTACACGGATGCCCCACTTGCACTATCATTTTCCATGTTCTATGGACCGTGAATCGGGTAAAAATCTAATTTGGCATTAAAATTAGAAGGATTATACTATAGGAAACATGTGTACAAAGTTTCAAGTTGATTGGACTTCAGCTTCATCAAAAACTACCTTGACCAAAAAACTTTAACCTGAAAATCCCACTTTCATTTTCTATGTTCAGTGGACTGTGAAATTGGGGTCAAAAAGTCTAATTTGGCTTTAAAATCAGAAAGATCATATCATAAGCAACATGTGTACTGTTTCAAGTTGATTGGAATTCAGCTTCATCAAAAACTACCTTGACCAAAAACTTTAACCTGGAGCAGGACAAACGGACGACGAACGAACGAACGAACAGAGCCACAGACCAGAAAACATAATGCCCCTCTACTATCATAGGTGGGGCATAAAAAACTGATTTATTTGAGGGACAAACCCTATTTTTGATGTATCCTGGATCCATCTCTATTATTTATAGTATTACCAGTCAATGTAGCATGAAAATGAAGTCAGAGTTACTTCTCTTGGTTAGGAATCTAGAATTCATTTAAAAAATGCAGCTTTAAACAAAGTTATTTTGTAAGATTTGTAATAACTAAAGATCTGATTTTGAACACATGTGATTTGTTTTCAAAGGTGGCTGGTATACTCCCCAAGATGTCCATTACACCAAGTAATACAATAGTTGACCCCTTAGTATCTGAGAACTGAATTCAGAGGTTCTCTTTGATTAAAATAAATGAAATGTAAAATATGGATGTGTCATAAATTTTGATGAACCCTAGTTAAAAAAAAATATAAGCCAATTGTTTATTTGTTAAACCTTGACCAAAATTAATACTACACAGAATGTGCTATTATCTTTCATGTAAAAGGAGGTCTTACATTGGTGGAAAAAATAAGCAAATAACTGCATATCTAATTTACAAGTATTTGCAAAATCTAATAAATTCAACAAAATTTTATGCAAATGAAAACAAAAAATGATAAAACGCCCAAACCATCACCTATAACAACATGACTACAGCTGTCACTCATAACACATACCTCTGTATATATTCTTTCCTGTACATAAAATGTATTTTTATAACACATGTTCTATAATAATCAGATAACAACAGATTCCAAGTGTTATAATTCAAAATACCGGACAAGGTCATAAATTTGAGCTCGTAATTCAAACATAAACTTTAGTTTCCAAATCCTATCATCAGCTATCAGTACCATCATTTGTGTGTGTTTTTTAATTCGCCAGATAAAGAAAATACAGCTTCAAAGCCATAGTTTTTCTCTAAAATCAAGTTACAATCTTTTCTGTTAAGTTTTCTACATCTAAGTTATAATGTCAGCTACTGGTATCATTTTGGGAAAAAAGCAATAATAAACTTTTATCTAAACAAAAGTCAAAGTTCAGGACAGAGGCAAACTCAAGAAAGGTTCAGGATCAAAACTGGTGTTTAAATAGGATTATAATAGATGACTTTAGCTCCAACTGTAAACTAAGAGCCAGGATTAACAAACAGTATGAACTTTAAAGAAAAGGTCAAAAGGAAGTCACAGTCATTCCTATGTTTGAGGTATTAAAAAAAGAAAAGGCTGACACACAATCTAAATAATTTTGTCAATAAAGGGTCAGTCAAACATAAGAATATGGTCTCACTCTGTCTAAGAGGTTCAAGAGGGTCAAAGGTCAAAAGTAAATTAAGGTCCTGCATGTGTTGGCCATACACATTCTGAAAAAGATCAAACAATTTCACAAAATAAGGAATCAAAATTGAGGGTCAAAGGGGTATATTTGGATTCTGCCTGTATTGAGTCATACATATTCTGAAAAGGATCAAACAAGTTCACAAAATAAGGCTCAGAATCACAAATTCCACTTTACCATTATGATCTTTGCCAAATGACCATGGTTCAGCATCTACATGATAAAAACACAGAACAATGTCTGTATATATTGAAAACATCTATCTATATATAGGATTTAAACATTTAAAAAAAAAATTATTATGAAAAGTAACAATTTTCTAAATAGTTTGACTGAAATCTTAGATGCACTATGGTTAATCTTTAACATTTATATCTAATATAACAGATGTAACAAGAAGTAATTGTAACAGGATGCTGTTACGAAGTCTCCCAAACAAAGCTCCCATAACACGCCATTCATATGGACCCATGTTCATTTGATTTGATTTTTTGTCCCATACAGGAATATATATGGCTTACGAGTAGGGATCTCCACCATTTACAAGTATTCAAACAGGAGGGGGTGGTGGTGACCCCCAGGGAATTTACCTCCATTTCATTTTATTTGTTTTATTGTCCCCTACAAGAATGTATATGGTTTAAGGGTGGGGATCTGGACCGTTTACCAGATAATAGCACATTCTCAAATTGAACGGGGTGGGGCAACCCCCAGGAACTTCCCTTTAATTTCATTTGATTAGCTTTATTGTCCCATACAAGAATATATATGGTTTAGGGGTGGGGATGTTGACCGTTTACAAGTTTTCAAACAAGAGGGGGTGGGGTGACCCCCTAGGGACTTCCCTCTTATTTCATTTCATTTGTTTTATTGTCCCCTACAAGAATATATATGGTTTAGGGGTGGGGATGTTGACCGTTTACAAGTTTTCAAACAAGAGGGGTAGGGGTTACCCCCTACAGAATTCTCTTTTATTTCCTTTCTTTTGTTTTATTGTCCCCTACAAGAATATATATGGTTTAGGGGTGGGGATGTTGACCGTTTACAAGTTTTCAAATAAGAGGGGGTGGGGTTACCCCCTACAGAATTTCTTTTTATTTCATTTCATTTGTTTTATTGTCCCCTACAAGAATATATATGGTTTAGGGGTGGGGATGTTGACCGTTTACAAGTTTTCAAATAAGAGGGGGTGGGGTGACCCCCTAGGAACTTCCCTTTAATTTCATTTCGTTTGTTTTATTGTCCCCTACAAGAATATATATGGTTTAGGGGTGGGGATGTTGACCGTTTACAAGTTTTCAAACAAGAGGGGGTGGGGATGACCCCCTAGGGACTTCCCTTTAATTTCATTTCATTTGTTTTATTGTCCCCTACAAGAATATATGTAGTTTAGGGGTGGGGATCTGGACCATTTACAAGATAATAGCACATTCTCAAATTGACTGGGGTGGGGATGACCCCCTGGGACCTCCCATTAATTTCATTTGATTTGTTTTATTGTCCCATTCAAGAATATATATGGTTTAGGGGTGGGGATCTGGACCGTTTACAAAATATAAGCATATTCTCAAATTGAAGGGGGTGGGGATGAACTCCCAGGGACTCCCCCTATATTTCATGTGATTTGTTTTATTGTCCTATAATCAATTCTGAAGACTGCATGTATCTATCACTTACAGTTTTCAAGTTATATTCATTTGAAAATTTTAGAAAATAAAATCCCATAGGGTTCTATAGTAAACCCCTTCCTCATTTCTACCCCCCAAAATACCCCTTAATAGACCCCAATGCACAAACGAAAGATTGATGGCTCACCTAGACATATTAGTCTACCATTTTATGAAATTCTAAGTCAATCTGACAAGCGGTTTTGGAGAAACGCTGCGGACAAGTTCATTTTTTAAAGTGGCGGAAGAAGAGGAAGAAGAAGAAGAAGAATAACTAGATTTGCCATTGCAAGCAATAGCGGATGGCACCCTTCCCCTATTGCCAGGTGAGCGGCAGCCATTTTGAAAATTCCAAAGTCAAAAATTGCATCTACAGATGTGCATTAACATTGTTGTAACGTTTCATTAATTTTGGAGCATTTTGAAATTTTTGAAATTTTTGCTATTTCCATGGTAACGAGTTCCATTTCTAAAATTGCAAAGACAGGTGCCACTTTGGGACATGCCATGTTACATATCTATAAAGTTTCATTGGGATTGGTGCTATATTCTTCAAGAAAATGCATCTTTAATGTATTTTCCCATAGGGCCAATGTTAAACTTTCGCCCTGTTTCCATGACAATGGCGGCCATTTTGGAATTTTCTTATATTGTCACAACATCTAGGCATACCAAGGAACATTACCACTAAGTTTCATCCAGGTAGGTCTTATAATGAAAGATTTAAAATTTGCATTTTTTTTCACATTTGATCAGTTTCCATGGCAACGGCAGCCATTTTTTACCATTCCAATGTCTCTTGCACAACTTAACATGGCGGTTCATATTATGGTATAGTTCCATCAACATTGGTCTGACCAATTCTGAGAAATAGTATGGACAAAATGTGTGGAAGAATAAAAATAATAATAATAAAAAGAACTAGATTTGCCATTGCAAGCAATAGCGGATGGCACCCTTCCCCTATTGCCAGGTCAGCGGCAGCCATTTTGAAAATTCCAAAGTCAAAGATTGCATCTACAGATGTGTATTAACATTGTTGTAACGTTTCATTAATTTTGGAGCATTTTGAAATTTTTGAAATTTTTGCTATTTCCATGGTAACGGGTACCATTTTTAAAATTCCAAAGACAGGTGCCACTTTGGGACATGCCATGTTACATATCAATAAAGTTTCATCGGGATTGATGCTATATTCTTCAAGCAAATGCTTCTTTAATGTATTTTTCCATAGGGCCAATGTTAAACTTTCGCCCTGTTTCCATGACAATGGCGGCCATTTTGGAATTTTCTTATATTGTCACAACATCTAGGCATACCAAGGAACATTACCACTAAGTTTCATCCAGGTAGGTCTTATAATGAAAGATTTAAAATTTGCATTTTTTTTCACATTTGATCAGTTTCCATGGCAACAGTGGCCATTTTTTACCATTCCAATGTCTCTTGCACAACTTAACATGGCGGTTCATATTATGGTATAGTTCCATCAACATGGGTCTGCCCAATTCTGAGAAATAGTATGGACAAAATGTGTGGAAGAATAAAAATAATAATAATAATAATAAAAAGAAAAAAAAGAAACGAACAATAACAAGATGTCACCCCAACTCCGTTGAGGGTGCCATAAAAAAAAGAAACGAACAATAACAAGATGTCACCCCAACTCCGTTGAGGGTGCCATAATAAAAACTAGAATTGCCATTGCAAGCAATAGCGGATGTCACCCTTCCCCTATTGCCACTAAGCGGCAGCCATTTGAAAACAATTTAACAGTGAATGCAGATCAACGCATTGCGATATATCTTTCTGTAAATTTTCAGTACATTTTGAGCATAGTCAAAAGTTTCACATTTCTTCTGTTTCCATGGCAACAGCAGCCATTTTGAAAATTCCAAAGTCAAAAGTCTCATCTATACATGCCAGTTAACAATAATATGAAGTTTCATTAAGTTTGGAGCATTTTGAAAATATTTGACATTTCTGCAGTTTCCATGGCAACGGTGGCCATTTTGGAAATTCCAACTTCAAAAGTCTCATGCAGACTTGACAGTCAACAAATATATTAAGTTTCATAAATTTTGGAGCATTTTGAAATTTTTGAAATTTTTGACATTTTGGCTGGTTTCTATGGTAACAGATACCATTCCAAATTTCTAATGGCAGATACCACATTGGTACATGGGAGGGAACATACCATCAAAGTTTCAATGGATTTGACCTACCATTTTAAGAAAGTAAATGCCACTTTAAGGTTTTTGAGGCATTTTTACCATTTTTGACTTGTTTCCATGGTAACGGCAGACATTTTTGAAATTCCAACGCCAAATTGCACATCTACCAACGTTGCTCATCGTTACTGTGGAGTTTTATTAAATTTGGAGCATTTTGATATTTTGGAAATTTTTGGTGTAGTTTCCATGGCAACATGATAGTTCCAATGATTGCCAAAATCATCCAAAACCAGTATGTGCCTGGCACCTACATTGTATCAAAATATAAAGATTCTAAGTTAAAGCAACACCAAATAATTCATTAAAACCAAAAACTGGAATTTTTCACAATTGTTCCGTTTCCATGGTAACGGCAGCCATTTTTATGGTCCTAAGACCTACTGCAACCCGGAATTTTGTGTTCCTCATTATAGTTAACTATCATTAAGATTGGTTTCATTGGCTCCGAGAAAACTGCCGGACAAAATAGGTGGAAGAATAATAATAATAATACAGAAAAAGAAACAGAGGAAAAGCAATATGTCACCCGACATTGTCGATCGGGTGACATAATAATAAGAACTGAGCAAAAACAATAAGTCTCCAAACTTTGTTTTGGAGACTTAATAAGTAGCTATTTTTTGCTTTCAGAAAGAATCCGAATTAAGCTAATACAGGAAAATTATCTGATAATTCAGAAACAGTGTTGTAAAAGGCGCTAGTACCAATTGCAGATTTGAGTTTTTTTTATGCTGACAACTTCCAATTCATTACTGTTTTCATTACTATAATTACATACTTTAAAATGTCCAAAATAAAATTATTAAAATATCCATTTAACATTGACTGCGATTGTGTTAAGCTGTTGGCAATAACTCTAGAATTATAGCTGTTTTATCCAATCATTTTTATGAATACAAACCTCGTTTTCCACTGAAATCATCATGAAAATCTTTTGTACGTTTATTTCTCAACACAACTTTTCTCCCTTCTGGCAGAGATTCTTTCTGCATGGCTAAATAAAAGCCTGATCCATTGGTTAAAGTCTGAAAAAAACACATTTATCAGTTTATTGTCCTAATATGAGTACTCCAATAAATGTTAATTATGTGGCAACAGTAGAAGAGCTGTTTTTCTTTTTTCTATTTGCTCCAAGAAGTAAGTGTTGGTGATGCAGGTTTTTTGTATCGTCCAATACTATTGGTTATTTCTGTCATCTTTTTTATGCATAATTTTTAATCAATTGCCAATAAAATGTATGTTAAATCACATTATTAAAACCTGACAATGAATAAAATTCTCAATCATCTTTAATATAGCATGTAAAATTGATGATTTGTTTTTATTCAAAATATATGTAATGAGAAGACTTATAATCAAATGAATACTCACTAAGTTAACAACACAAGACAGACAATAGTCATTAACACTGATATTACGTGGAACATCTATGACATCAAATCGGTCCTTCATCTTATCACGGATCTGTTTTCTAACCTATCAAAAATAAATAAATAGTTACAAAATAAGGCATCCATACTTTAAACACATGAAATATTTTTTACTAAGATAATATATATAGATATAAGAAGATGTGGTATGAGTGCCAATGAGACAACTCTCAATCAAAGTCACAATTTGTAAAAGTATAACATGTTTTAAATTCACTTCTATTTAGCATTAAAATAGCAACAAAGTCTATTTCAATGGCACTTGACATTCTATCATTTTCATTGGTTCAATCATTTCAATGCATTTTCAGATAGCTTTTGTTTTATAAAGCTGAGCAAAAGAACCCAGTATAATATATTATATATACATTTGTGTTCTTTACGACCTTTCAAAGCATCTTTTTGCATGATAATGTGTACCTGAAAATAGCAATAAAGGTTTAATTCTTTCCTCCGTTATGTTTAGTTGTAGATAATTATTCATTATGATGGTATTATTCTACAATCCTTTTGTAGCACAGTTTTTCATTCTCATGTGATTTTTTTTTCTCTTTTTTCATGAAAAATTAGTACCTAACAAGAATGTGTCAAAAGAACACGGATGCCCCACTCCCACTATCATTTTCCATGTTCAATGGACCGTGAAATTGGATAAAAAATATAATCAGGCATTAAAATTAGAAAGATAATATCATAGGGAACATTTGTACTAAGTTTCAAGTTGATTGGACTTCAACTTCATCAAAAACTACCTTGACCAAAAACTTTAACCTGAAACATGCACTTTCATTTTCTATGTTCAGTGGACCGTGAAATTGGGGTCAAAAGTTTAATTTGGCTTAAAAATTAGAAAGATCATATCATAAGGAACATGTGTACTAAGTTTCAAGTTGATTGGACTTCAACTTCATCAAAAACTACCTTGACCAAAAACTTTAACCTGAAGCGGGACAGACGGACGAACGAACGGACGAACGAACGAACGGACCCACAGACCAGAAAACATAATGCCCCTCTACTATCGTAGGTGGGGCATAAAAAAATAAATGAATCCACAGTCTTTTTATTCACATCTGTAATTGTATGAGCCTTCACCAGCTTAAAGCTTTGTTGTGAAGAAGATTATAAGATTTAGATACATTAGTATTAACTATCAAGCTCATTTCAGAATGCTGTTGTAAAAGGTTTAACCTGTCAGTAAATATTTTTGCACATGTAGTTATATCCATAGTAACAAGATACTAACCTCACTTTTGACATCTTCCACATGCTGCATCCATTTCTGACAGTACTTTATATCAAATCTTTTCTTCAATTTTTCCTGAGCTAAAATAAAATAACAAAAGCTATTTTAACCAAAAAAACTCCTATGTGATCCTATCTTCTATACAAATGTATATTCCAATTGAAAGCAAGTAAAGGGTCAAATAAAACTGTTATTACAGAGATATGTCTCGCCTTTTTGTAATTTTGATAATGCAAATGTTGAAATTAAAATAGCAATACTTTAACATGTAAGTAATGCAAATATTCAAAGTCAATGAACAATGATTGTAGGTACATGGCTAAGCAATATCCATTGAAATGAGATGTGTCAATGCTAATTCAACTGCATACCAAATACCATTGACTTATTATAAGTTATTCCCTTTCAACAAACCTAAACTCAAACATCACTTTGTAAACTATGTACAAGTTTCAAAGTCAATGAATCATGATGAGGGGGTGGGGCTATATAATCTCCATGGCAAATGTTTCAAAGTAAATAGACCACGACTGAGGAGCCCTGGAAGTGAAATGTGTCAAAGCTGATAAAACTGCATATCAAATATCATTGACCTATCACTTGTGATGCATCATAAACTAGACCTTATCACAAATTAATACATTGTTGACGCCGCAGCTGCTGAAAACAGTATACCTATGTATCGCATTTTGACTCAATAAAGGCGAGACAAAAACCCAACAGTACTTCACTTCAAACAACTAATCAAAGCGCTGTAAGCGCTGAAGGCAGTTAACCAAAAACCAAGGCAACCGTAATTATGAAAACTGTGGCAATGTTGCCTCAACATTAAACATTCATATATAGTACATTCATGTTTATCTAATGATTAATTTATTAAGGCAAATAATTTATATGTTATCAAGGTTTCAAAAGCAATGCATATATCAATGTATATTTTTTATGGTGAGTCTGCAGTGGTACAAGTTCCCAATGATTGCAGTTGTTCTACTTGGTAGTTAACCTTGGTTTTATTTGACTGCTAGAAGTTCAATTTGACTTAGTATGAACATGTAATAGTATGAATGGACTGGTTTCCCTGGAAAAAAAAACTGAGCTTGTGTTCTATAGTACAAAAGTTATGAGACACGAATCGGACAAATGTTCACTACAACAGGGATCAAAGGTGAGGTCTGACTGACCTGCCCATAGTAAATGTAAATGATTTGTTATTTTGTCCCATACATATGAATATATATAATTTAGGGGTGGGGATCTCAACGGTTTTCAATTTCTCAAACAGATAGGGTATGCAGAGGATTTAGGGGGCAGGGGGCCCGGCCTCCCCTTTTTGAGAAAAAATTGGTTGCTTATATAGGGAATCACTGAAGCGTGACTGGAGCGGGCCTCTCTTAGGTCAGTCAGTGGGCCCCACTTATGAAAATTTCTGGATCTGCCACTGGGGGGGTAGGGTGACCCTAGGGACTTCCCCTACATTTCATTTTATTTGTTAAATTGTCCCATACATGAATATATATGGTTTTGGGGTGGGGATCTCATTGGTTTCCAAGTTCTCAAACAGGAGGGGTAGGGTGACCCCAGGGACTCCCCTATATTTCATTTAATTAGTTATATTGACCCATACATGATTATATATTGTTTTGGTGTGGGGATCTCGACCGTTTTCAAGTTCTCAAACAGGAGGGTTGGGATGACCACAAGGATGTCCCCTATATTTCATTTGATTTGTTATATTGTCCCATACATGAGTATGTATGGTTAAGGGGTAAGGGTCTTGACCATTTCCAAGTTCTCAAACAGGAGGGTGAACAGTGACCTCAGGGACTCCCCTATCTTTTATTTGAATTGTTATTGGTCCTGTACATGAATATATATGGTTAAGGGGTGGCGATCTCAGTGGGTTTCAAATTCTCAAACAGGAGGGGGTGGGGAGACCCAAGGGACTCCTCCTATATTTCATCTGATTTGTTATATTGTCCCATACATGAATATATATGGTTTAGGGGTGGTGATCTCGACCATTTTGAAATTCTAAAACAGGAGGGGTGGGGTGACCCCTAGCGACTCTTCCTATATTTCATTTGCTTTTTCATATTGTCACAAACATGAATATATATGGTTAAGGGGTGTGGATCTCGACCGTTTCCAAGTTCTCAAACAGGAGGGGGTGGGGTAACTCCAGGGACTCCCCCTATATTTCATTTTTTATTTATATTGTCCTATACTTGAATATATGCAGGGGCAAATTCAGACGGGGAGGGTTGCGAGCTTGCACCCCCCCTTAAATTTGCAAAGCATGGGTTGTTCTCAGCTTAATAAAGAATATTCCGATAATTTTACCTCAATTTTTTTTTTAACCTCGCTCTGCTCGTTTGCGCCCCTCCTAACCTAAAATCCTGGATCTGCCCCTCATATGGTGTAGGGGTGGGGAGCTCGCCCGTTTCCAAGTTATCAAACAGGAAGGGGTAGAGTGGCCCAAAGAATGCCACCTATATATCATATGATTTACTTACATTAAGGTATATATAATATAGGTGCATTATTTGTGAAAATAAAGAAAGAAACTTTCAGCTACTTTAATTGACCCTTCAGAATTGAGAAAAAACAAATAACCCCTCGAAATTGCAGTAATATGTTTACACTTTAAAAGCATCTCACATGCATTATCATCATTTATCATTTATAAAGAAAATTTAGACTGTGACCATGAACATGTATATTGTTAGATATACTGTTTCCAGCTGTCACGTTGTATTGGATTTTTAAATTAAAATTTGTCAAAAAGTAATTTTGAGTTTCTGAATAAAATATTTTTCTGCTTTCTTTTACATATATCTTTTAGTTTACAATACTAGTGTTTATATTCATTTACCATCATAGATGTATTTTTTTCACCTGCTTGGATTTATTTTGTACAACATCGCCAAACCCGGAATTACTCTTATCCGCTTCCGGAATCGAATCCGATTTTGTAAAATTTTGTCTTCACGGCCGCCATTGTTATGTGTTTACAATGTTGTTTTTGTCAATCAGGTACGATTTTACTCGAATTTATACAATATTTGTCGGCGATTTTCTGCATAACGCTAGCGATTGAACAAAATGAACATCGCCGTCATGAATAATAATGATAAAAATAAGTTTTTAGCTCGTTTAATTGGAGACTTTGGTGAACATGATGAAAAGGTTTTCAAAGTAATTTCTTATTTTCTTTCAAATGGAAGGTAACTACGTCGGGCGTAGCTAGAAACCAACTATCCTAGTCGAAATTCCGCTTGTAAAAGTGGAAGGTCGCGGACCTCGGACCACTCTAATTTGCACACCTGTCTCCAAATTGAAAAGCTACGAAAATTTCTTTTTCTAATTTGAAATTGCCGCCAACAGCATGAACAGTTGAACTTATTATATAATAGACTCCTGACGTAGTTGTACTACGTATTGATGACAAACAATATTCCTACGACTTTTGTCATTTGGGAAATCTAAACTACTTGTCTTAAGAGATTTTCGGCGATTAAATATTTCATACATTTGTTCTTTGACATCTTAGCTAAAAGCACAAGTCATAATGAACTACACAAGGAATCTTAATAAGCACTACTTCCTATGTGTAACTTTAAAACTTTTGGATAAATCGACGATCATTTAAGGTTTTTCTGGTCATTTTTTTTGTAATCCAGAATAAAAAGTATTACCAAAGTGTTCAATTAGTTATATATAACATAGTAGCAAGCTAGATAATAACAATGGCAAGTATTTCAGGATTTATTGGGTAGAACACAAATCTAGGGTGCTCGCATAATGCAGCTTAACTGCATAATAAAATCATTTTTATAATAGTTTAAATGTCAATGACTAATTATATATACATTTCCATTCTCAATTTCAGTGCAATTATGTGAGAAAATACTACAGATACAAACAAAACCTAGTTTATGTTGTTCTATTTCCTGTTTTAAGACAAACCTAGTTTATGTTGTTCTATTTCCTGTTTTAAGACAAACCTAGTTTATGTTGTTCTATCTCCTGTTTTAAGACAAACCTAGTTTATGTTGTTCTATCTCCTGTTTTAAGACAAACCTAGTTTATGTTGTTCTATTTCCTGTTTTAAGACAAACCTAGTTTATGTTGTTCTATCTCCTGTTTTAAATCTTTCCTTCTCTGTAATTCCTGCATGTTAGAAATCATTGCTGGCATCTTGTCCAGCTGGTGATTACATTCTCTGATTAAACGATTCATAAAATCCTTAAAGAAATAAAAAAATTAAGAATTAAAATTGACACAAAAATAATAATAAAATTCTTATACATGGTACATTGTGTTAATGACATACTGTAGATTCACCTAATTTCGTTGGTACCAATTTTTGTTGATTAAGGAAAACTTACATGTTTGTGGATATTTAAATTCGTGGTTTTGCTGACATTTGCATACAGGCCTATAGGAAATGTGTCATTCGGTAAACATTCAATTTCTTGGTTCACCTTTACATAGGAAATCCATGAAAATTGGTTAACAGCCAAAAATAATGTATCCACAGTACCCCACATATTATATTACTCATTCATATGACATAATAACAATTGTAATGACAAACATTGGCAGATTCATTTTGAAAGACGCTCTCATAGGGTGCCTCCATTTTTTTTCCTCTGACCAACAGCCTTTGATGCAGCATCAGAAGGTTTTGATGTTGTTTTTTTTTACTTACATTTTTGTCTTTTTTAAATTTAATCTCAGTCATATTGGGTAAATTTCCCAATGAAATGTATAAAACTGCAAGCATACTTTTACAGCCTATTCAATATGATAAATAATTGTTGAAGCTAAAATATCAAAATGAACATTGAAATGCAAATAATGACATAAAATAAATTATGCAAATCTAGTTTCAATTATATAATTTCTGTTACTGCTTTCTAGTGGAAAAAGAAAGATATACTGTATCAATTCATGACACAAAACAGCAACGTCATGTACGTACACACAACAGGAACAGATCTAGAGCTTTTATTGCTGTTTTTCATCTTAAAGTGACTTCAGCCCCAGATTGGATTAGCGTAAAATTCCACTAGATGTTGATCACACTACATTTGTTCAATTACAAAAACAGCTGCTAGTAATAGGGAAAATATCAACAAATTATAAATTGTAGCTGGCAACGACAAATATTGTCATACAATGCCAGACAATCTTACTGTAAAATACATAAATTATACAAACATATACACAACCAATGGGCATTTTATGATGTTTTATTTCATTAATACTTACAAATCTACTAAGAACTGCTTGACTTTGCCTAAACTTATATCCCATCATAAAGAAAAAGCAGAAATAGGCACAAACAGACTGGGGGTCAGACTGAAAGAAAAAAAAAATTATTATCTTTAAATCATCATACATCCCTGTCAAAAGAAACAGTACATGTGGAAGTGTGTTTTCCATTTAGTTTTGATAAAATCTCTTCTTATCTTTAAGTTTTACCATATCAGACCCTTGTATAATTTTCCCCAAGGAAGATTCCTAATTTTTTGTATAATGCTAATCCCTGCAAGTTCACCCTTTACCTGAACCAACCAAAGATTTACATGTTCAAAGCCTATCACTGGATCAAATATTATATTGACAATGTCATGTGACTATTTCTTGTAAAGGATTTTATAGATTTTCTTTGCTTGGCTTCTCAATAAGAACCAATTTGTTTTTATTTTTATAACAACAAATTGCACTTTCTACTGTTAACAATATACATCACTAGTTCAGCATTCAAGTGAAGTGTCCCTGTTTGTTAATACCAGAAATCCAGGGTTGTTTTCTGGTAAGCATCATAATTATATATCAACATTAGTTTTATAATCTAACAGCTAAATCATAAAATTATCAGCAGTGAAATAATAAACAAGTAAATATCAGTGAGACTTATTTGTTTAAATATATATAAAAAAAATACTTTATATGTATATATATATATCATCTAGCAATAAATGACTTTTAAGTATTGTTTCCGGAAATTTTTCATATTTTCTCCATTAACTTATGCATTGTTTTTCTATGAAATAACTTCCTGGTTTGAAACAAAATTGTCACACCGTTTTATGACTAAAAATAAAACAAAAAGAAGTGATGTTGCATTTTCACAGGTATGTCTAAATCAGAATGTATCAGTAGTTTAAAGAAGATCAAGAGTAAATACTTGTTTCTTTTTTTAATATATTTTTTTTTGTAACGGTAAATTGATTTAAATAGCCCCGTTATTCGTCACATGTAGCGATGAACGGTAAAATTTATATTACTTAATCAGTTCCCGATATGTAATTTATAAAATTTATTTCTTTAAGTTACTTTTTCATTCATTTATTTTTGCTAGATCATATATTTCTCAAACAAAGAAATTATTTCAACAATTTGACAGTTTTATCTAGAATATATAAGAACCAATTTGTATTGTATATGTTTTGGGTATAATACTTGGCCCTTTTAAACTTTTTTGGATTCGAGCGTCACTGTTGAGTCTTTTGTAGAAGAAAAGCCCTTCTGGCGTATATACGAAATTTAGTACTGGTATCTATGATGAGTTTATTTATTACACAAAAAGGATTTTTTTTTACAGAAAATTAGGTCAATCTTTTAAAAATATTTTAAAAAAGCATGATTATCCCTATCAGTACACCTGAGTTCATCCCTTCTTTTGATGTGTATCATGTTACTTAATTATAAGTTGTCAATGAAGAGTCTAGTGGACTGGTAATTATCATTTCATAATTGTCTTTTGGCCATGTTGGTTTTTTTTCTGTTACATGTACTTATAAATTTTGATTGTCTCCCTTTGGTTTCTTGTTACATTTTAATCCTCACATGACAATCACTGTACGAAATGTTAAATTTACCCCCAAGATGTCTTTTGGTTATTTGTGTGGGTTGCTGTGCATGTTTCTCAGATTTATACCCAATTTCTCCTTTCATTCAGACATAAAGTTATACTGCAGTGTATAAGTTGCCTTTAATAGTAATACCACTTTTATACAATCTATTTTTAAATTATGATGAGCACATACATTCCCCATTAGGTCCTCAATGGCTTAGTTAACTTGATAAGAAGATTGTGGGTTAACTTGGTTATAAATACCTCTACTAAGTCTTCAGAATTAAATGGAGTATCAGCATAAAACATCCTCTCAGCAGCCTTCAGCGCCAGGTTGATTGTCCATCTAAAATTATAAACATCAAATCAAACATTAACATATAATACTGTTGATTCAATATTATTAGTGTGGAGATCTATTCTTCTATTTCATGGGTATAAATTAGTGATGAATTTTAAGTTTCAAAGAAATACAAACTTCCTGTAGGCTTGAATGCAAAAGGTTTTAACCCATGAAACCAAGTATCCATGAAATACATTTAGTTCTAAATCATAGTAAATTTGTATCCAGAAAATAAATGAAGCCCTAGAATACAATAAATAATTTTTTATGAGGCAACTACAAAGACTGTTTTAAAGCAAACAGTGGCTACATGGCATAAGTACATGTGTCATGGACAATGCTTTAAAAGTTGTAAGAATCAATTATCACTTTCAGAATTCTTAAACACATGTTTGAAACTTAATATAGCCTGTTTTATTTTCATATCTTTACACATTTTATTTATTTTTCAAATCATGCTAAGAAGAGTCAAAAAGGTGAATAGAATGAATATACTTGAGACAACCACCATAAATAAATTCTGAAAATTGTTATCAGTACTATGATTGCTGGTATTTGACTTGCAAATAGTTTGACAGTTTGGGTGGTAATTTAAATATGACTATAGTAAAAAGGCCTCAATCACCTAATCCTTAGGACAATTGGAGGGAGTGAGGTGCAATCTGACATATATATATACAAACCTATCATTCAGTAGGAGGTCGGATGTGAAGGTGTTTGGTACAAAAGAGTTCACTAGGGCACAAAGAACACGACTGTCTACTAAATCATCTACTTTCTGAAAGATTAATATGGTTTCAAAAAAGACATGTACTGATAATCTGTATAAATTCAAACAAGAGTGCACACGCTGAAATGTCTCGCCTTCTATACTAATCATTGATATTATGTTGATAGTCCTAAGTATAAAGCTAAGCTTTATTACAACTGTCACATAAACTTAACATTAACCAAGATAACTAAACAAAGACCAATGAACCTTGAAAAAGAGGTCCAGGTCAGATGAACCATGCTAGGCAGACAGGTACAGCTAACAATGCTTCTATACAACATATATAGTTGACACATTACTTATAGTTTAAGAAAAATAGACCAAAACACAAAAACTTAACACTGTGCCATGAACCGTGAAAATGAGGTCAGGGTCAAATAAAACCTGTGCGACTGACATAAAGATCATAAAATATTTCCATACACCAAATATAGTTGACCTATGGCATATAGCATTAGATAAAAAGACCAAAACTCAAAAACTTAACTTTGACCACTGAACCATGAAAATGAGGTCAAGGTCACATGACATCTGCCCGCTAGACATGTACACTTAACAATCATTCCATACAACAAATATAGTAGACCTATTGCATATGGTATGAGAAAAACAGACCAAAACACAAAAATTTAACTATAACCACTGAACCATGAAAATGAGGTCAAGGTCAGATGACACCTGCCAGTTGGACATGTACACCTTACAGTCCTTCCATACACCGAATATACTAGCCCTATTGCTTATAGTATCTGAGATATGGACTTGACCACCAAAACTTAACCTTGTTCACTGATCCATGAAATGAGGTCGAGGTCAAGTGAAAACTGTCTGACAGACACGAGGACCTTGCAAGGTACGCACATATCAAATATAGTTATCCTATTACTTATTATAAGAGAGAATTCAACATTACAAAAAATTTGAACTTTTTTTTCAAGTGGTCACTGAACCATGAAAATGAGGTCAAGGACATTGGACATGTGACTGACGGAAACTTCGTAACATGAGGCATCTATACACAAAGTATGAAGCATCCAGGTCTTTCACCTTCTAAAATATAAAGCTTTTAAGAAGTGAGCTAACGCCGCCGCCGTAGCCGCCGCCACCGCCGCCGGATCACTATCCCTATGTCGAGCTTTCTGCAACAAAAGTTGCAGGCTCGACAAAAAGGGTACAATTAATTTTTTTATAGACTTCAATTTATTCCTAGCTGAGCCATTTAATAAACATTGATGTCTTGTGATTATTTTTGTTGTTAAGTTGTTGTCTCAATGATATATGCCCAAAAGCTGCTTTTATTCATTTTCCACATGCAAAAACAACTGAATTTTTTTTACAATAGAGAATTAATGATACATTTTAAATCACTTAACAATTTACATGTGTACAACTAAATTGCTAAAATTGAAAGACAGTAACATAAAATGCAGTGTTGCTGTGGATATAAAATCTTTAAAGATAACTTACATAGGCATAAAGGCTTCTTCCATCTCTGGTTGTCTAAAATAAAGAAATCAGTAGAAGTTAAGAAATATTTCACACAATATATTGCAGAAAACATAACAATGAAACAAACCCATGTAATATACACTTGATTGGAATATGTTTTCTAAACATAGAGGAATCAAGAAATCAACAGCAAGTTACCATTTTTATCATTTCAATTTCTAATAAAATTTTGTCAGTAAAGTTCAAAATGAGAAAGTTGTATGATCAACTACCTTCAAAAATTTATGTTTAAAAAGAGGAGGTGTGGCAAAGGCCGTATTTGGTACCTAATATTAAGTCCATTATTTCACATGAGGAAAAAATTATGTGGCACAATGTGTCATTTTGGTAAGATAGTCTACTCATTATGGAAAACCATAGTAGAAAGTATAAGAGCTTTCTGTCAAATGGTCTCAGATGAGTTGTTATTGTAGTAGGATAATCTAATTATGATGGAAAACAATAGTAGAAAAGCTTTCTGTCAAAAAGTCTTTGAGGAGGAAAATTTAAAAGGTCACAAATTGTCACAATACTTCATGAAATAGTTCAGTTACAACAACTCCTGTATAAATGGTTAAAACCAATGACTATATAATATCTTTAACTACAAATGAAGGCATATCATACTTTCAAATAACAGAGGTATCTGTAAGAGGGTAAAAACATAACAGAAACAGAAGGACAGACAGATGGAGACCATTCCCATCCCCACAACAGTGCCACGCTTGAAGAACAATTCAAAAGTTTTAGTCAATTGGTAGCTATTGGTTGCACTTTGTAAATACAGCTGTTTCTCAAAACACGCCTCTTTTGGGGAGATCTTGAATATTCATAGAAAATTAATTTTGTTTACATACTGGTTCCCAGTTATGCTCTCTGTGTTCCATCTCACATAGACATAACTTGGGAATGTTACCAGTAAATTTACATGTGCATATTGTTTACATTGAAATCTGTGGTAACCTTTCATTCGAGGTAGGGGTAGTTAAGACAAGAGTGCACACACTGAAATGTCTCGCCTTCTTTACTAATCATTGATATTATGTTGATAGTCCTAAGTATAAAGCTTTACTGTCACATAAACTTACATTAACCAAGATAGCTAAACAAAGACCAATGAACCATGAAAATTAGGTCAAGGTCAGATGAACCATGCCAGGCAGACATGTACAGCTAACAAAGCTTCTATACAACAAATATAGTTGACCTATTACTTATAGTTTAAGAAAAATAGACCAAAACACAAAAACTTAACACTGTGCAATGAACCATGCAATTGAGGTCATGGTCAAATAAAACCTGTGGGACTGACATATAGATCATAATATTTTTCCACACACCAAATATAGGTGACCTTTGGCATATAATATTAGATAAAAAGACCAAAACTTAAAAACTTAACTTAAACTAGAGGCTCTAAAGAGCCTGTGTCGCTCACCTTGGTCTATGTGCATATTAAACAAAGGACACAAATGGATTCATGACAAAATTGTATTTTGGTGATGGTGATGTGTTTGAAGTTCTTACTTTACTGAACGATTTTGCTTCTTACAATTATATCTATAATGAACTTTGCCCATTAGTAACAGAGAACTATATTTGGTAAAAATTTACATATATTTACCAAATTAATGAAAATTGTTAAAAATTGACTATAAAGGGCAATAACTCCTTAAGGGGTCAATTGACCATTTAGGTCATGTTGACTTATTTGTAGATCTTACTTTGCTGAACATTATTGCTGTTTACAGTTTATCGCTATCTATAATAGTATTCAAGATAACCAAAAACGGCAAAATTTCTTTAAAATTACCAATTGGAGGGCAGCAACCCAACAACCAGTTGTCCAATTCATCTGAAAAATTCAGGGCAGATAGATATTGACTTGATTAACAATTTTTCTTCTTGTCAGATTTGCTCTAGATGCTTTGAATTCATAGTTATAAGCCAAAAACTGCATTTTACCCCTATGTTCTATTTTTAGCCGTGGCGGCCATCTTGGTTGAATGGCCAGGTCATCGGACACATTTTTCAAACTAGATACCCCAAAGATGATTGTGGCCTAGTAGTTTCAGTGGAGATTTTGTAAAAGATTACTTAGATTTATGAAAAATGGTTAAAGATTGACTATAAAGGGCAATAACTCCTAAAGGGGTCAACTGACCATTTTGGTCATGTTGACTTATTTGTAGATCTTACTTTGCTGAACATTATTGCTGTTTACAATTTATCTCTATCTATAATAATATTCAAGATAATAACCAAAAACAGAAAAATTTCCTCAAAATTACCAATTCAGGGGCAGCAACCCAACAACCGATTGACCGATTCATCTGAAAATTTCAGGGCAGATAGATCTTGACCTGATAAACATTTTTATCCCATGTCAGATTTCCTCAACATGCTTTGGTTTTTGAGTTATAAGCCAAAAACTGCATTTTACCCCTATGTTCTATTTTTAGCGGTGGCGGCCATCTTGGTTGGTTGACCAGGTCATGCCACACATTTTTTAAATTAGATACCCCAAAGATGATTGTGGCCAAGTTTGGATTAATTTGGCCCAGTAGTTTCAGAGGAGAAGATTTTTGTAAAAGATTAATTTAATTTATGAAAAATGGTTAAAATTGACTATAAAGGGCAATAACTCCTAAACGGGTCAACTGACCATTTTGGTCATGTTGACTTATTTGTAGATCTTACTTTGCTGAACATTATTGCTGTTAACAATTTATCTCTATCTATAATAATATTCAAGATAATAACCAAAAACAGCAAAATTTCCTCAAAATTACCAATTCAGGGGCAGCAACCCAACAACCGATTGACTGATTCATCTGAAAATTTCAGGGCAGATAGATCTTGACCTGATAAACATTTTTATCCCGTCAGATTTCCTCAAAATGCTTTGGTTTTTGAGTTATAAGCCAAAAACTGCATTTTACCCCTATGTTCTATTTTTAGCCGTGGCGGCCATCTTGGTTGGTTGACCAGGTCACGCCACACATTTTTTAAACTAGATACCCCAAAGATGATTGTGGCCAAGTTTGGATTAATTTGGCCCAGTAGTTTCAGAGGAGAAGATTTTTGTAAAAGATTACTTTAATTAACGAAAAATGGTTAAAAATTGACTCTAAAGGGCAATAACTCCTAAACGGGTCAACTGACCATTTTGGTCATGTTGACTTATTTGTAGATCTTACTTTGCTGAACATTTTTGCTGTTAACAGTTTATCTCTATCTATAATAATATTCAAGATAATAACCAAAAACAGCAAAATTTCCTCAAAATTACCAATTCAGGGGCAGCAACCCAACAACCGATTATCCGATTCATCTGAAAATTTCAGGGCAGATAGATCTTGACCTGATAAACATTTTTACCCCATGTCAGATTTGCTCTAAATGCTTTGGTTTTTGAGTTATAAGCCAAAAACTGCATTTTACCCCTATGTTCTATTTTTAGCCGTGGCGGCCATCTTGGTCGGTTGACCGGGTCACGCCACACATTTTTTAAACTAGATACCCCAATGATGATTGTGGCCAAGTTTGGTTTGATTTGGCCCAGTAGTTTCAGAGGAGAAGATTTTTGTAAAAGTTAACGACGACGGACGACGACGGACGACGGACGCCAAGTGATGAGAAAAGCTCACTTGGCCCTTCGGGCCAGGTGAGCTAAAAATAAGCCTTTTAAGAAGTTAAACAACGCCGCTGCCGCCGCCGGATCACTATCCCTATGTCGAGCTTTCTGCAACAAAAGTTGCAGGCTCGACAAAAATTAGTGTTAGTTTAAACTCTGAGAAGTTTAGGGCATATAAACGTTGAAAATATGCCGCACAGCCCTATATTTGACCTTTGAAAAAAATTGTGGTGCATATGAACTTTCAATTGTAGGATAAGATTTGTTTCAAAACTTCATAGTAAAGTGGTAGTTTTAGCCATAAAAGGAGTTCCTATGGGAAATTGCATTGTCAATATTTACAGAAATGCAACCTATTGGTTTGCTTAAGATATAATTTAAAAACCATTTTTTACATGACTGAAATTATTCAGGTAAATAATTGTCTAAAAATTATTGATGTGCTCTTACTAACAGGATTATAGATATATATGTATAAACAATATATATTTATGTGTGTATTCTGTATTGTATTATAAAAATATCTTTATGTCTATATTCATTACATTTATTTATTTATTTATGCATGAATGTTATTTACACAAGCTGCCAAAATTAAACTATTACTGGTTAATATAGACTTTATTAGAAATCCCTGTAATTACCCCTTTAAAGACATTGTTCCTTTCAATAAGGCATTGAATATTAAATCCTAAAGTTTAAATTTTATGTAGTTATCATTGAAAATAATAGGTCAAGCACTCTCGTGACAAGGAAGTTGTATCATATTACAAAGTTCAGGTAAAATTATTTGTTACAAGAGAGAAATAATGGCTTATTCTGCTTCTGTTAAAAGATCCCAGGACATTATAGTTTGTGGATTATGTGAAAAAGACACAAAAGTTAAAGTCAAGTGTATAGACTGTGATCTTTACTTATGTCAAACATGTAAAGTCAAAGGACATGCTAAGTTCAAGAACGCCAATTTACACGATGTTGTGGCCTTAAAGGACATTCACTCACATAAAGCTAAATTCAAACCAGTCCAATGTAGAGACCATTCGAAACAATATTCCTGTATGTACTGCTTAACATGTGAACAACTCGTTTGTCCAATTTGTATATCAAAAACTCATCACAAACATGACATGGGAGAAATTGAAACTATCTGTGAAAGGAAACTTACAGAAGTACAGGGATTCCGTCACAAAGTAGAAAACCAACTGGACAAAGTATTGGAAAAGTTAAGCTTACTGCAAGAAACTAAAGAGGAGGATGAAAATCTTATTAAGGAACTTCAAAAGATTGAGGAAAGTTTTGAAACAAAAGATACTGAAAAGTTTATTGATGGCACAAGCAATCTCCAAAGTGGTATAAAAAAATTCAACAATACATTTTCAATTTTCAAAAAACTACAGGTAGGCATTCCAAAGGCTAAATCAATTGTTAAAGACATCAAATTTGAGAAGAGTGGCACGTACAAAACCTCTACTCCTTTCATAGCCAGCATAACGAGTGATGAGGATGGTAAGCTGTGGATAATAGATAATGACCAATGCATACAACAACTGGAAATAAAAGATGCCATTAATACAGTAAATTCATATACAATTGAAGGTGAAATAGGTGAAATAAGATGTTTAAATAGAAACAAAATCTATTTCACAAGTTCTACACAAATTTTGTGTTTAACTCAAAAGGACAAAATCAAAATATTGAAAGACTTTGCTCCAAACAAAGTTAGCACCATTCATGTATCCAGACGTAAAGAAATTATTGTAGGAATGGATCTAACTGAAACAGAAAGATCTGACGACCAACCAGTCCTAATGACACTTGACATTGATGGGAAAATTACTCAGGTTTATGAAAATCAAGGTCGACAATTACTGACAAGAGACAGGGTTAGATGCTGTACAACTTTAGACGATGGGACTATTTGTTATCTAGATACTACTGATAATTTTTGGAAAGACAAGACTTTTGGAAGCGTGGTCCGTATTGACATCAATGGAACTATTATGTGGAAATACTGCGGGAACACTTTTATCAATTCTGAAGATCAGCCATTTTCCCCTATTGAAATTTTAACTACAGAGTCAAATAACCTTATAATTTCTGATGTGTTTGTTAGTGTTCTGCATATCCTTACTTCAGGAGGTTCAGTACTAACAATTCTAGAACTAAAATCAGTGGGAATTAAAACACCACAGGTGATGACAATGGACATAAACAAGACTTTATGGATTGCATGGAAGGAAAAAGGAATTCAAATGCTAAATGATGTCACATTTTCTGGATTCTAAAGAGATTTATATAAGAAAACAACTTATTTGACTTACTTCTTAAAATCTTACATCATAATGAACATTTGTTCATTTATACTAAGTTTCAAGTTAATATGACCTAACATTTTCACGTTAACTATGTATAACAGAAACACAAAATCCTGATAATGGTTTGTTGAAGGACCACAGACAAAATACAACCATATTGTCTCTTTCTTTTTATTGTTACTTACATTGATTTTGTTTTTGAAAAATAAAAACTTAAATAAATGTATATTGCTATATATGTAGTAAATGGAACTCATGATCCTACATCCTGTCAATATTGTTTACTTTACTTATATTTAGACATTGTATAAGGTCATGTTTTTCTCGACAAAAATGTTATATATCTCTAGCTTGAGGTAAATATGGTCAATTACACATGATGGCACACAATAGTATGTTGTATAAGAGATTTCTGTCAATTGATGTTAGGGGAGTTGCATTTATAAGTTGTCATTGTTCACAATACTCTACAAAATAGGGAAATCAACAACTCATACAAATATATTTGGTAATGAAAAAATTAATTATCAAATTATGTCAACTACAAATATTGTGATTCCCATAAAAATGGTTGAATCAAACAAACAGTTTAATTTGGTTGGTTAGATGATGGCCAACAATCCTATAAAAAGTATAAGATCTTTCTAGTTGTTGTATTCACAAGGTGTTATTGTGACAATATACACAAAAATACATAATTCCTGTAAAAATGTTGGAACATGTACATCATTGTCAACTAAACACGTTGGCAAACAATCTGAAGTATGAGAATTTCAGTAAACAGAATTATAGGAATTGCATTCAAAGTGTCATTCAATTTCTTACAAAATCAAGAAAAAAACATAGTCCAAGTCCCATAACTCCAGTAAAAATTTTAAAATCAAACTGACAATATTGCAAGGTTGGTTGAATATGACATATATGACAATATGATGTCAAATGGTTTCTCAGAATTGATGTGTTTCTGACAGACTTATAATCCACATATCTCATAGGTGATGTACTGGTGGCAAACAAAATGTTTATATAACTGTGTAGTATTTGCTATATATATGTAGGAAAATATATCTTTTGTAAAAAATGAAAACTGCCAGAAATAGTGACCTTTCCCAAAATCCTTCCCTTTTACCAAATACAACTGTAGAAATTAACATGTGCAGGGACAGAAACTTTATATCAAAGTCAATTATACAATATTTCAAAAAGTGTAAAATACATGTTTATAAAATCAGATGAAAATAGGATTGATTGATATTATGTTTACCTCATGCTAATTTTTTAACAATTTTTGAATAAAATAGTTTTTTCCTTCTAATAAAAACATGTTCCTAACTTAATTTATCTCAGAAAATACTGGTACCTATCTTGACCCATCTTAAGACATAATATGTAGGACAATCTTTGTACCCTGCGTCTTAAATCAAGCACGAAATGTGCACAGGCAATTTGCACTATAATGAAAACCATATTACATTTAAATTTGGTTTGTATTGCACTTCTTATACTTATCTTTTGTTATTCTACTGACTGGCTGAAAGGTGACCTATAGTTGTTAACTTCTGTGTCATTTGGTCTCTGGTATAGTTGTCTCATTGACAATCATATCACATCCCTTTATTTACATTTTTATAGATAGTAAAGGAAAGGAATTTAGTTCTTAAGAGCTAGCTTTAGTCGAACTTAAACCAAATGTGATGTTCCTGTTCTTAAATAATCATAAAAATACCTTTTAAATGTTATTGAAAATAAGTTGAAGTTCCTTGATAGTGTATTTTAACAAAGTCAAAATAGAAGCACAAGGAGTGGCTTTGCAATATAATACACATTTATAATAACAAGTTGTGCTTTTTTTATATAGTTGACAATACTAAGAATCTAGGATCTCAAAATTTTTTTATTTGATATTTTGCTTTGAAAATGTGATTTGGCAAAAAGCATTGTATACGAAAAAAGTTAGTCAAGGATTTGTGATTATTTGAGCAGAAAGAAATATTTACAAGTAAGCAATTGATAATTTACAGAAGATTTTTGTTACAAGACTTATAATAAAACTTGAGATGAAAAGGAAAAGAAACTAGAGGCTCTAAAGAGCCTGTGTCGCTCACCTTGGTCTATGTGCATATTAAACAAAGGACACAAATGGATTCATGACAAAATTGTATTTTGGTGATGGTGATGTGTTTGAAGTTCTTACTTTACTGAACGATTTTGCTTCTTACAATTATATCTATAATGAACTTTGCCCATTAGTAACAGAGAACTATATTTGGTAAAAATTTACATAAATTTACCAAATTAATGAAAATTGTTAAAAATTGACTATAAAGGGCAATAACTCCTTAAGGGGTCAATTGACCATTTAGGTCATGTTGACTTATTTGTAGATCTTACTTTGCTGAACATTATTGCTGTTTACAGTTGATCGCTATCTATAATAGTATTCCAGATAACTAAAAACGGCAAAATTTCTTTAAAAATTACCAATTGGAGGGCAGCAACCCAACAACCAGTTGTCCAATTCATCTGAAAAATTCAGGGCAGATAGATATTGACTTGATTAACATTTAACTTCTGTCAGATTTGCTCTAGATGCTTTGGTTTCATAGTTATAAGCCAAAAACTGCATTTTACCCCTGTTCTTTTTTTAGCTGTGGCGGCCATCTTGGTTGAATGGCCAGGTCATCGGACACATTTTTCAAACTAGATACCCCAAAGATGATTGTGGCCTAGTAGTTTCAGTGGAGATTTTGTAAAAGATTACTTAGATTTATGAAAATGGTTAAAGATTGACTATAAAGGGCAATAACTCCTAAAGGGGTCAACTGACCATTTTGGTCATGTTGACTTATTTGTAGATCTTACTTTGCTGAACATTATTGCTGTTAACAATTTATCTCTATCTATAATAATATTCAAGATAATAACCAAAAACAGCAAAATTTCCTCAAAATTACCAATTCAGGGGCAGCAACCCAACAACCGATTGACCGATTCATCTGAAAATTTCAGGGCAGATAGATCTTGACCTGATAAACATTTTTATCCCATGTCAGATTTCCTCAAAATGCTTTGGTTTTTGAGTTATAAGCCAAAAACTGCATTTTACCCCTTTGTTCTATTTTTAGCCGTGGCGGCCATCTTGGTTGGTTGACCAGGTCACGCCACACATTTTTTAAACTAGATACCCCAAAGATGATTGTGGCCAAGTTTGGATTAATTTGGCCCAGTAGTTTCAGAGGAGAAGATTTTTGTAAAAGATTACTTTAATTAACGAAAAATGGTTAAAAATTTACTATAAAGGGCAATAACTCCTAAACGGGTCAATTGACCATTTTGGTCATGTTGACTTATTTGTAGATCTTACTTTGTTGAACATCATTGCTGTTTACAGTTTATCTCTATCTATAATAATATTCAAGATAATAACCAAAAACAGCAAAATTTCCTCAAAATTACCAATTCAGGGGCAGCAACCCAACAACCGATTGACCGATTCATCTGAAAATTTCAGGGCAGATAGATCTTGACCTGATAAACATTTTTACCCCATGTCAGATTTGCTCTAAATGCTTTGGTTTTTGAGTTATAAGCCAAAAACTGCATTTTACCCCTATGTTCTATTTTTAGCCGTGGCAGCCATCTTGGTTGGTATACCGGGTCACGCCACACATTTTTTAAACTACATACCCCAATGATGATTGTGGCCAAGTTTGGTTTGATTTGGCCCAGTAGTTTCAGAGGAGAAGATTTTTGTAAAAGCTAACGCCGGACGACGGACGACGGACGCAAAGTGATGAGAAAAGCTGAGGTGAGCTAAAAATAGTGAGATAAAAATTTATATAATATTTTTTAATAAAAGTTTTAGAGAGCTGTAAGTTATTACTCAGGAGTGACAGTTTCTTAGTGCAGTTCCTAAGCCAATAAATACAAGTTTGGGCAGTATAAGAAATGTATGCTTCAAGTTTCTATAATGTATGTACTGTGGAGACATTATTTGATTATGGGGTACCAATCTTTTGTGAATTTTGGTGTTTATCTTCTGATGGTGAAAAACAATAGTAGTCATAATAAGAGCTTTTAGTCAAAAAGTCTGAGGAGTAGAATTTAAAAAGTGTTATTGTCCCAATTCTCCATAAGATAGTCAAAGTTTCACAACTCCAGTAACGATGGTTAATTCAAAATAATGGTATACTATTATTAACTGCACATGATGACAAATATTACTTTTAAATACAAGTCTCAGATGATTATTGTTCACAAAGTGTTGTTGTTCAATACTTCAACAACTTATCTCCTGTAACAATTGTCAAATCAAACTTAACCATTAAGCATGCTCATCAAAATATGACAACAGATAATTCTTGCTAGTACAAAGATTCATGTCAAAAGTCAATTTCTATTTATAATTTTCAGACAAGACTCAAACAGAACCTTTAAAAATGTTTGATTCGATTAGAAGGTCATGAATTCAGCAGCTACTGGTTTGTTTCTTATAAAATTTTTTTTATAAAAGTTCAGTAATCATATGGGTGAAATTATATTAATCATGGAGTTGCTCTTACTTATAGGGGGATTATAGAAATTCATACACAATATTTGTAATATATGTAATCTGTATTCTAATACAATTTATATGTCTATCCTTATGTCTTTATTATGCTTATTTATCTATGCATGTATGTTTATTTTCTCAAGCTGACAAAATTTACTATTACAGGTTTAGATTTTAACTTTTAACTGTAACTGATCCTTTAAAAAAGATATTGTTTATGACTGAAAGGTCTTTTAATTGATTAAAGACTAAATCCTAAAGTTTAAATTTATGCATTTGTCTTTGAAAATGATAGGTGAAGCGCTCATTCAGAAAGGGAAGTTGTATCCTATTTCAAAGTTCAGTTAAAATTATTATTTTAGAAGAGAACCTATGGCTTATTCTGCTTCTCTTAAAAATCCCCAGGACATAATAGTTTGTGGATTATGTGAAAAAGACACAAAAGTTAAAGTCAAGTGTATGGACTGTGATCTTTACTTATGTCAAACATGTAAAGAGAAAGGACATGCTAAGTTCAAGAATGCTGATTTACACGATGTTGTGGCCTTAAAGGACATTTACTCACATGAAGCTAAATTCAAACCAGTCAGATGTAGAGATCATGCCAAACAATATTCCTGCATTTTCTGTTTAACATGTGATAAACTGGTTTGTCCAATGTGTATAGCAAAAACTCACCAAAAACATGATATAGTGGAAATTGAAAATATCTGTGAAAAGAAACTTACAGAAGTAAAGGAATTCCGTCAGAAAGTAGAAAACCGAATAGAAGAAGTATCAGAAATGTTAGGCTTATTGCAAAAATTCACAGATGAGGATGAAAATATTAAAAAGGAACTTGAAAAGATTGAGAACATTTTTCAAACAAAACAAACAGAAAAGTTCATTGATTGCATAAGTAGTTTGCAAAGAAATATGGAAAAATTCAGCGATTCTATTTCAGTTTTCAAAAAACTACAGGAAGGCATCCCAAAAGCTATATCAATTGTAAGCAGCATCAAATTTGAAAAGAAGGGCAAATATGAAACCTCTTTTCCATTCATAAAAAGCATCACCAGTGATGAGGATGGCAAGCTGTGGATAGCAGACAGTGACCATTGTATACAACTGGAAATAAAAGATGCTGTTAATACAGTAAAATCATTAAAAATTGAAGGAAAGATAGGAGAAATAAGATGTTTAAATAAAAACAAAATCTATTTCACAAGTACTACACAAATTTGCTGCTTAACTAGAAATGGCAAAATCAGAATCTTGAAAAACTTAACTCCAAACAAAGTTAACACAATTCACATATCAAGAGATAGCGAAATTATTGTAGGAATGGATCTAGGGGAAACAGAAAGTACTTACGACCAACCAGTTATAATGAGACTTGACATTGATGGGAAAATTATTCTGGTTTATGAAAATACTGGTGGACAATTGCTGACAAGAGACACTGTAAGATGCTGTACAACCTTAAAGGATGGGACTATTTGTTATCTAGACTCTCCTTATTCTTTAAAGAAGGCTGGAAGTGTTGTCAATATAGACAACAATGGAATAATTCTGTGGAAGTACAGTGGGAACACTTTTATCAATTCTGGAGATCAGCGATTTATCCCTGTTGAAGTTTTAACCACAGAGTCAAACAACCTCATCATTTCTGATTGGAATGGTGGTGTTCTGCATATTCTAACTTCAGGAGGGACCGCACTGACAATACTAGACCTTAAATTAATTGGAATTAATAAACCAGATGTGATGACAATGGACATACATGAGAACTTATGGATCACATGCTTGGAAAATGACACTATAGAGCTAAATGCTGTCACATATTCTGGATTTTAATGACATTTATATAAGAATAAAATGCAAACTTGTATAATGTACTTGTACATCTTTAATCCAACAAGCAAGCACACACTGAAATGTCTCCCCTTCTTTCCTCACAATTGATATTATATTAAAGTTCTAAACATATAGCTTTACTACAACTATCACATACACTAAACTGATCCAAGAAAATGAGGACAAGGTCATATAAACCAAAACAGAAATACATGTACACTTTACAATCATTCAATACACTGAATATATTTGACCTATTGCTTATAGTTTCTAAGAAACAGACTTAACCAAGAAAACCATACATTGACCAATGAATCATGAAAATGAGGTCAAGGTCAGATGAACCATGCCAGGCAGAATTGTACAGCTTACAATTCTTCCATACAACAAAGGAACAAATATAGTTCACCTATGGCTTAAAGTTTAAGAAAAACAGACCAAAACACAAAAACACTGAACAATGAACCCTGAAAATGAGGTCAAGGTCAAATAAAACCTGTGAGACTGACATGTACATCTGAAATATGCCCATACATAAAATATAGCTGACCTATTGCATATAGTATTAGAAAAAATAACAACCTAAAAAACTTAACTTTGACCACTGAACCATGAAAATGAGGTCAAGATCAGATGACACCTGCCAGTTGGACATGTACACCTTACAATCCTTCCATATACCAAATATACTAGACATATTGCTTATAGAATCTGAGATCCATGACAATGAGGTCAATGGCAATGGATATGTGATAGACGGAAACTTCGTAATAAAAAGAATCTATATACAAAGTATGAAGCATCCAGGTCTTCCACCTTCTAAAATATAAAGATTTTAAGAAATTAGTAAAATCTGCGCTCGATTAATATCCCTGTCTAGCTTTCTGAAACTAAAGTTGCCGGCTTGACAAAAATGGTGGAACATGTACATCATTGTCAACTACACACAATGGAAACTAATCTTAACCCTTTCACCGATTGCTGTCCAGACAGAATCTACTCTGAGACGATGGCTTCCCTGGCTACTATTACTCAAGTGGGAGATCTTCATAATAAATGTCAATAAAAACTTGTTTGTAGTTATTTGTGTATTTATTTCATTCACTAACACCATGTTCACAGTTTTGTTCATGTTTTGATAATTTTTCTTCATAAAATATTCAAATTTTCGGCATTTTCTAGGTGAAATTCTCAAAATTCTGCTCTTTGACCCCAAATCGTAATTTTTTAACCCAAAACAGCAAAATTTTTGAAAAATTTTATGAGGCTGTACAAATTCCTCACACTGAACGATGTCCATTCCAAGTGTTTTGTACATAAAACGACATTTTATGTTTTCAACAAACGGAAGCGCCATGTTTACACTTTCATCCGGGTATTTGTCAAAGAAAGATAACTCATGTTTGCACTGTTTTGAGCGGAAAATATAAAAGAGGTATTCCGATCCCGGTAAAACGGGACTCATCGTCAGCTGTCTAAAGCGTGAATCCGACTCATCGGCAAAAGGGTTAAGTACAACAATTTTCATTTAAACAGAATTATAGAAGTTGCATTCAAGGTGTCATTCTAACAAAACTAAAAAATAGTACATAGTCCAAGTCCCATAACTCCAGTAAAAATTGTAAAATCAAACTGACAATATTGCAAGGTCAGGATATGACAACATATAACACTACCAAGTATTACAATATGATGTCAAATGGTATCTTAGAACTGATGTGTTTCTGACAGACTTATAATCCGTATATCTCATAGGTGATGTACTGGGGGCAATCAAAAAGTTTATATAACTGTGTAGTATTTGCTATACAGATGTAGGAAAATATATCTTTTGTAAAAAATGAAAACTGCCAGAAATAGTGACCTTTCCCCAAATCGTTCCCTTTTACCAAAAACAACTGTAGATATAAACATGTGCAGCGACAGAAACTTTCACTTTTTATCAAAGTCAATTATACAATATTTCAAAAAGTGTAAAATACATGTTTATAAAATCAGATGAAAATAGGATTGATTGGTATTATGTTTACCTCATGCTAATTTTTTAACAATTTTTGAATAAAATTGTTTTTTCCTTCTAATAAAAACATGTTCCTAACTTAATTTATCTCAGAAAATACTGGTACCTATCTTGACCCATCTTAAGACATAATATGTAGGACAATCTTTGTACCCTGCGTCTTAAATCAAGCACGAAATGTGCACAGGCAATTTGCACTATAATGAAAACCATATTACATTTAAATTTGGTTTGTATTGCACTTCTTATACTTATCTTTTGTTATTCTACTGACTGGCTGAAAGGTGACCTATAGTTGTTAACTTCTGTGTCATTTGGTCTCTGGTATAGTTGTCTCATTGACAATCATATCACATCCCCTTATTTACATTTTTATAGATAGTAAAGGAAAGGAATTTAGTTCTTAAGAGCTAGCTTTAGTCGAACTTAAACCAAATGTGATGTTCCTGTTCTTAAATAATCATAAAAATACCTTTTAAATGTTATTGAAAATAAGTTGAAGTTCCTTGATAGTGTATTTTAACAAAGTCAAAATAGAAGCACAAGGAGTGGCTTTGCAATATAATACACATTTATAATAACAAGTTGTGCTTTTTTTATATAGTTGACAATACTAAGAATCTAGGATCTCAAAATTTTTTTATTTGATATTTTGCTTCGAAAATGTGATTTGGCAAAAAGCATTGTATACGAAAAAAGTTAGTCAAGGATTTGTGATTATTTGAGCAGACAGAAATATTTACAAGTAAGCAATTGATAATTAAAAGATTTTTGTTACAAGACTTATAATAAAAACTAGAGATAAAAAGACAAAGGAAAAATAGTGAGATAAAATTTACATAACATTTTTTAATAAAAGTTTTCAAGAGCTGTAAGTTATTACTCAGGAATAACAGTTTCTTAGTGCAGTTCCTAAGCCAATAAATACAAGTTTGGGCAGTATAAAAAATGTATGCGTCAAGTTTCTATATTGTATTTACTGTGGAGACATTATTGTTTATGGGGTACCAATTTTTGTGGATTTTTGTAGTTGAAACAAAACAAATTTAAATGAACAACAAAGTGTATATTTCCTATAGCATTGAGCTTGTTTGCAAATTTTGGCCAAAAAACAGGATTTTCCTCAATCCATAAAAATTGGTTCCCAGGATAAATAAATCCACAAGTAAATATATAATCACATACAGATTCTCAATCAATATACTTTTGTTGAATCTTCAAAAACACAGTTATAATTTCCACAGATGAGAAATTTTAAAGCATTAATTTTACACTATAGAAACAAGAAACATAACATTTTTCAATGCTGGCCTTGCTACTTACTGTTTCTGTCTGAAAAATAAATCTTAATCAGCAAAGACTCCAAATAAAATATATATTTATGGCCAGATTAATAAAAAATCTACTTTCTCAAACCTCAATTTTATGCTCCACATTATTTTTAGGTTATATAATTAGCCATACTTTCTTTAATTCAGAAACTGCAATGTTGTATCAAAAAGATAGCTAGCAGGATTCCAACAACAAAAATTAGCAATATGTATATTTTCATAGTTAGGAATCAAGATAATTTTTTTAATAAAAGTCCCCTAGTTTGTTGACTGTTCATCTATTATCCTTTGTCAAATGTTTTACTTTTTGAAAGGGGAGGGGTGACTTTTGACCAATTAATTACCTAAATATTTTTATTTTACATTTCTTGAATTTGTTTTTACCTGTCAACATTTTAATGACATGTATTTGTTTCTAGACACTCTTTAATAACACCAAACAGTGGTGTGACTTTAAGGAGCATGCAATCAATCAATCAAAGACAAGATACATAATTTCTTTTAAAGACTTTTCAAGATGACCTCATTTCTGACATTAGAATCTTTCTCAAAAAAATTTCTTGGTCATCCAAATAGCACAGAAAAGCATATATTTGGTCAATACAACATTCTATCGAATATACTTCACAGAAAATTACTTAGTGCTAAGTTAGCAGTAATTAGCTTCACATGATAAACATGATTCTAAATATAAATACCTTTAACTGATAGTTAACCATTTCCATAATACATTCCTCAGGACTAGGATAATCATCATATTTGACTTTTTTCTTTTTAAATTTCTTTACATAATCAGCATTAGGGAATCTAGAATACGGCTCTGCTTCGACTACTTCTATTTCATCCTGAAAAACAAGGCACAAGTTAGTACTGAGGAGTCAGGAGTAGGACTGCATTGAAATCAAATATCACTTTTAAAAGAAAAATTGACCATTAAATGAAACAGAACGAACAGAACTATATCAGATTGAAATGAGGTGAAGAACATCTGTAAAGTTTAATCCATTTGTAATGATTCCTTACAAACCTTGTTATTTATAGATTTGACAACTTTCCAACAACCTAATGAAAGAGGGACGAAAGATACCAAAGGGACAGTCAAACTCATAAATCCAAAACAAACTGACAATGCCATGGCTATAAATGAAAAAGACAAACAGAAAAACAATAGTACACACGACACAACATAGAAAACTAAAGAATAAACAACACGAACCCCACCAAAAACTAGGGGTGATCTCAGGTGCTCCGGAAGGGTAAGCAGATCCTGTTCCACATGTGGCACCCGTCGTGTTGCTTATGTGATTACAAATCCAGTAAATAGTCTAATTCGGTAGGTCATATTCATGAATAATGACCTGTGACAATGTATTTGCATTTTCTGTTAGTTTTAAATCAAAGAACCAAGAGCGCTATAGGCAGTTAATTAAAAAAAGAACCAAGGGCACTATAGGCAGTTAATTAAAAAAAGAACCATGGCAAACGTGGTAGAAGTTAAGATAAATAGTGTGGGAGAATAGGTTTAATTATTTATCTCAGCTATTTAAAAATCAAAAAATGTTTGTACCTAAATGCTTCTGCTATCCAATCTTACTATTTTCAAAATTTATTTCTAATTTAAAAAAAAATGTTTCTTTTAAACTTTCATGCAAGTTAAAATTACCGCCAACTTAGACTACCATACTTGGCGCCAAACAATATTCTTGTGCCTTTTGCCATTTGGGAAATGTAAACGACTTGTAATTAGAGATTTTCTGCAATGATATATTTCATACAAAAGTTCTTTGACATCTTAGCTAAAAGCACAGGGGATAATAAACTACGTATTGAGCACTATTTCCTGTGTGCAACTTCAAATATTTCACGTGGTTCCACAATCATATAAGGTTATTCAGATCATAATTTGTGTATTCCAGAATTAAAGTAGGAAAAAAGTGTCCGATTAGTTTTAAATAACATGTAAGCCTGCTAATAAATAACAATGGGACTTTTTTCAGCATTCGTTGAGAGGAATACAAATCTAGGGTGCTAGCATAAGGCTGCTTAAGGTGGTAACTAACACTACAGGGAGATAACTCTGTAAAATCAGCTAAACGTTTTAATTACGTTGTGTTGTTAAGGGAATATTAAGCTTCTCAATGATCAAAATAAGTGTTTGTCAAACTGCTATATAACCAGTGTAATTTTTCTGATAAAACAGTTGGTTCAAATTTTTTGAAATTTTTATATTTTTGTAAAAGGGTCAAAGTAAATACTTTGTCAAAATTTTAAGAAAATTAAACGAGCCAAATTAATTTTAGTTAAGGTGTTGGGTACCACCTTAACTGCCTTAAAATGATGTAATGTTATTTTTGAGTTACCTGTGATTCTGATTGCTCCTCTATCACAGCTCCAGGACCAAAGCCTGTCAACAGTGATTTCTTTACCTACCTGTGATTCTGATTGCTCCTCTATCCCAGCTCCAGGACCAAAGCCTGTCAACAATGATTTCTTCACTTACCTGTGATTCTGATTGCTCCTCTATCACAGCTCCAGGACCAAAGCCTGTCAACAGTGATTTCTTTACTTACCTGTGATTCTGATTGCTCCTCTATCACAGCTCCAGGACCAAAGCCTGTCAACAGTGATTTCTTTACTTACCTGTGATTCTGATTGCTCCTCTATCACAGCTCCAGGACCAAAGCCTGTCAACAGTGATTTCCTTACTTTCCTGTGATTCTGATTGCTCCTCTATCACAGCTCCAGGACCAAAGCCGTCAACAGTGATTTCTTTACTTACCTGTGATTCTGATTGCTCCTCTATCACAGCTCCAGGACCAAAGCCTGTCAACAGCGATTTCCTTACTTTCCTGTGATTCTGATTGCTCCTCTATCACAGCTCCAGGACCAAAGCCTGTCAACAGTGATTTCTTTACTTACCTGTGAGTCCGATTGCTCCTCCATCCCAGCTCCAGGACCAAAGCCGTCAACAGTGATTTCTTTACTTACCTGTTATTCTGATTGCTCCTCTATCACAGCTCCAGGACCAAAGCCTGTCAACAGTGATTTCTTTACTTACCTGTGAGTCTGATTGCTCCTCTATACCAGCTCCAGGACCAAAGCCTGTCAACAGTGATTTCTTTACTTACCTTTGATTCTGATTGCTCCTCTATCACAGCTCCAGGACCAAAGCCTGTCAACAGTGATTTCTTTACTCACCTGTGAGTCTGATTGCTCCTCTATAACAGCTCCAGGACCAAAGCCTGTCAACAGTGATTTCTTTACTTACCTGTTATTCTGATTGCTCCTCTATCACAGCTCCAGGACCAAGGCCTGTCAACAGTGATTTCTTTACTTACCTGTGAGTCTGATTGCTCCTCTATACCAGCTCCAGGACCAAAACCTGTCAACAGTGATTTCTTTACTTACCTGTGATTCTGATTGCTCCTCTATCACAGCTCCAGGACCAAAGCCTGTCAACAGTGATTTCTTTACTTACCTTTGATTCTGATTGCTCCTCTATCACAGCTCCAGGACCAAAGCCTGTCAACAGTGATTTCTTTACTTATCTGTGATTCTGATCGCTCCTATATCACAGCTCCAGGACCAAAGCCAGTCAACAGTGATTTCTTTACTTACCTTTGATTCTGATTGCTCCTCTATCACAGCTCCAGGACCAAAGCCGTCAACAGTGATTTCTTTACTTACCTGTGATTCTGATTGCTCCTCTATCACAGCTCAAGGACCAAAACCTGTCAACAGTGATTTCTTTACTTACCTGTGATTCTGATTCCTCCTCTATCACAGCTCCAGGACCAAAGCCTGTCAACAATGATTTCTTGGCTTTCTTTGCTTTTGGTTTTTCTGGAGTAGGTTCTGGAGTCCACTGCAGTATAAAGACACAGTCATGGTAATAGTTATGCGGTAATTATTTGTTCAATAGACATACTTATTAGAAAGCATGAATTTTCCTGTGAAGTATAACCCCCAATTGTAGTTAAAAGTATTGTAAAACAGGAAGGAGGTATCGGACAGATTTTAAAAGTCCAAATCTGCTACAACTATATAGTCATAGTTGGAATGTTGACCACATACATTAATAAAGTCTATTTGTTTAACAGTTTCTGAGATTAATGTGAAGAAATATTTTAATTCGTTCAAAATATCAACAAAAAAAACGAAGTACAAAATGTATCTGCAAATAAGAAGTAGGTAGGTGACAGATAAAAACAGTGCTTACACATTATAACTCATTACTGTAAAGCTGCTGACCAATTGTTGTCATTCTGTTTGGTAAATTCTGAGAAAAATGTGAGGAATTTTCATTGGACGAATTGCCAGACAGACGAGCTGACTGCAGTGTAAATGCTTTATTATGAGCATCAATTTAACATTTTATTTTGCTCAGAAATTTCTGACTTACAATTGGTTAGTGACCATTGAGTATTTTGGTCCAAGTATCCTTTATGTTACATACCTTGAATGGTACTTGGCAGAGTATATCTTCATCTTCGTGTTGCAGGTATTCAGCTCTTTCCCAAACAAACCAAATATCATGGCTGACTAGCCTCCACATGACTTCAAATACCTAAAACAAATTACATTCATATCTTAATAATTGTAAATTCACTTGACTTGGACAAATATTCTGAAAATACAGCATACCTGTATATTTCTATAAGAAGGTTAAATGTTTAAGACAGTCAGATATTGTTTTACACATCATAATTTATCTATATATTTACTGCAAAATTCACTTTCATTAAATCAAAGTCATAGATAATCACATGGTACCAAGAAATATGATATATGTTATAATTTTTAGCAGTTTTAAATGCCTCCTCCTTGGTTATTTAATTTTTAAAGACTCAACAATCGTCTTTTGATGTGGAGTAAAAGAAATTCTCAAGATTTAACATTGGGCCTATCTGTAAACTGATCATTCACATATATATATATATGGAGATATTTGCCAGTCTATGGAAAGTACTTTATTTATAGTGGAAATTTAACTTTCTTCTTTCTTATGGTACTTTATTTATACACAAAGAAAAAGTTTTACATCTTACAGGAAATAAAAAGATCTTAATATATATAATATATAGTGTGAGAATGTCTTCACAGAGAAGTTTTCTTTGAAGAAGTTTAAGGAACTTTATATTATACAGTGAAAAACATTCTAGAGAAATTAAGGGATATTTACATAGACATAGAAAGTTGTACCTTCTTTAGAGAAAAATAAAAGTACTTATATTTATATATTAAAGAAACTTTATAGTCCACATATACTATAAAGATTGTTTAAGATTTCTTAAGAAAATTCAAACTGATATACATTGAAGGAGTTATGGTATAATATCAAAAAACAAGACAGAAAGACAATACACCAAGTTGTCAGTGCAAACGTTTCCAAAGTAATCCCCATTACCATACACAGTTGTGTAGATCACAATGAACGGATAACTTATTACCAATAAACAGCAAATCTTACAGAGGTGAAAATACATATGGGTTGTTTTTCCATTTCACATTACAATGTTTACATTTATATTTATGTCTACTCATTTTTGAGAATTAGAGATAAGTGGTATTTAGGAGGATATTTGATTTCTTTTACTTCTTTCAAAATACACTATTTTTATGCTGATTAGATAGTTTGCTGTATATTGGTAGTAAAATCAAGAATTAATTCACTTTTACTCACATAACGATCGCCTTCAAAATTCTAAAAATTTAACATAAACTGCAAAAATGGCCTTTGTTTGGAGAAATAATATGTGATAGTATGTGTTTTCATACAAATTGTGCATAATAGGCATTCTATTGTCTCCATTCAAAAAACCTATCGTGCATCAGTGGAAATAAATTTAAATAAAATTCAAAAATAATCAAAAATAAGTTATATTTTAAGTGCATCCATGATGGAAAATTGAAACATTTAATACCAGAATAGACATTAAAATTACATGGAGTTTCTTTGAAAGACCACAAAGTTAATATCAATGAAAAGAAATAAAGTTTTCTCAATAACTAACAATTAAAGTTATACAGAAATAAAAATGAAACAACAATCTATTTTATTTAACAACATGTTTACGTTTTTGCATCCCAAAACCAAATTCTTACCACTGGTTCTCCTTTCTCTTTCTGTAAACACATCAAATATAAATATATTTTGTCATTCAGGGGTTGTCTTTGGGTTATATTTTCTTCTTTTGGGACTTAGAAAATTTGTTAAATCTTTTACTTGATACTTTTTGTTTTCTCACAATCTGTTTAGACTTAAGATGATAATGCTTGACATATTTTATAGGCAAAAGAAAACCTCCTAAAGCCCTTTATATATTTTTAGCTGTTCATTTTTTATGTTGGATTACTGTCTCGTTGATGTACATGTTTACCCCACATCTCCATTTTTTTCAATTTGTGTGTCTGACATCTATCTTTAAATGCTTTCTTTGACATAGCCAAATGATATATAATTAATGTAACAACTAAAATAGGATCAGAGACTCAAGTAGATGGTTGAATGGATTGTTTTTGAACAATAGAAAATGGTTTACACTGAAGTAAGTTCAAGTAACTGAACATTTAAATATATGGAAATAAAAAATCCAAACAACTCTATAGTGGAAGGTGAACAACCGCATCAGGTTTTCAAACTATCTGTGAATTCCAAAAATATGCAATCCTTTCCACAAAAAAATCTTACAATCAAAATGTTCATGACTTACAAGTATTTTTACTCTAAAGATTTTTTTTTAAAAGAATGCCTTGATCCAAAAAAAACCAAACATTTGAATTATTTTTTACTAAAAATGACTAAGTTCCAAAGTTTGGAAAAATGAAAAAAAATCCTAAATCATGTCTTGTATATACAATTAATAAATTAAGTAGCATGATTTAAAATAAAATAATTTGTATTATAATCCAACCTGATCAGCACTTCTCATCACAAACAACCGTGAATCAACAGAGGAATCCTGTGGTAATACACCATTGTTCTTCAACTCGTCTACGATCCAGTCTATACGTGTCTGTTTCTGCTGCTGTGACAACCTACACAGATTAATACATCAAAGTTAATTCACAAATCCTATTTATCACTTACAGATAAATAAAGTTTGACACAACAAGACACATAATTATTAAAATTAAAATGTGCTCTGGACTTGCAATATTGTTTTGAAAGTTTTATCTAACATTCCACCACATTCAGGGTACAACAATAAAACGAGGTACTTTCGACTGCCAGCCTGGTAATAAGTATACATGTAGATTTGATTTTCTGCATACTGACTTTTCAAAATATCTCAATTCAGAAATTAAAGACATTTTTTTTAATCATAATTCTAATAACTTTTTTACATTCCTTAAATATGTTTTGTTTGTCTAGAAGGTACCCTGATAAGTTCCGCTGTAACTTTGTGAATTCCCTGTGAGATCAGTTCTGTTTTATGATACAAATCTGTGATACAAGACTTACTGAGTGACAGAGAAAGGTTACAAATTAGATGTATGATACTGATGGCTTAAGCATAGAAAATTTGTATTTGTTGGCAAGATATTTTAGGATAGCATTAAAAGTTTCATTAGATTTCAAATACAACTATTTACCCATCAAAACTCTCCAGTCTTTTTATACTGCTACCAGTCATACTCTCAATTAGAAACTTCATATGGGTACCAGTCAGTAGATCCATCAGACAATTGTTTAACAGTTGGTCATACTGTAACAGCCTCATATTGACCCAGGCCGTAAAGCTACGGATCTTTGTTCGAAGAGACATATTTGGTCTTTGTTTGTATCACTGACCTTTAAAAAAATAAAATGCATTCACAATGTTAACTAAAATTATAAATACTAACATGTTTCTTTTGTTTATATCTACATTGAATGTATATCAATTTGATCTGAGAATCACATAAGATTTCCTCTTTCTGTGTTACTATTTACATGTCATATTATAGCACAGAAAGACATGATCTATTGAAATTCATCAAATATTTACAAATCTATCTAAAATCTTCTTAAGGTTACAGCTACTGAGAATAGATTCCACAGTGTGCTTTCAGTAACTGCTTAGACATGTTAGTTATTGTTTACTATTGTTATCATGTACTTGTTTTTTTAATGTTATCTTCTAAAATTCTATAATACTTTTATTCTATAGTTCTCTTCCTGTATAGATTTGATTAACATACAATGTACCTTAAAACTTTTTTCTGAGAATATCTTGCGATGGTATTGCAATTTAATTGTTTATTACTTCGTGGAACTTTTTAAAGTCTTGTTTTTTAGCCTGCATTCTTGTAGGGTTTTCCAGTTTGGATTTAATGGTATTTCAGATACACTGCTAGTGTTGTGAAATATGTTGCAAGTATATTGTGCAGCTCTTCTTTGCACTTGTTCAGTCTGTATATATTTTCTGAAGTTTGTGGATCCCAAACTGTGCAGCAGTATCAAGTTTTGGGCTTACTATAATTGTTTGATATGCTCTTTCCTTTTGCTAATTTTGAACTTATTTTTATTTTTCGTCTGACAATTGATGTATTTGTTTTTTTTTTGTTGACTCTTAAGATGTTACATTTGTCAGAGTGGAATGACATGAGCCAGTCTTGCTCCCATTTTACAGCTGCTTCTATGTCTTCTTGAAGCTTAAATCATTTGTTTTGGCAGGAAATAGGCCTGTAGATAATTGTGCCATCTGCAAAAGTCTTATTTGGCAGTGTTTAGGGTAGTCAGCTAAGTCATTAATATAAATATGAAAGAGTATTGGTCCTAGTACAGTGCCCTGAGGAACACCTGATGTTATTGGAATTTTTTTAGATGTTGTGTTCCTGAAAGGGTTGTTTAATTGAGTTCTGTTAAATGAAACTGATTGAATCCAATTTCTTGCCTGATCTGAGATGCCTAGTGTTTTAATAATAAAGTAAGCATTTGTGTGGCACTTTGTCCAGTGCTTTGGCAAAATCCATGATTACTAAGTCAGTTTGTATATTCTTATCATTGTTTTGAGCTAGTTGGTGTATAAGAGATATTACTTGACAATTGCATGATCTTTTTGATCTAAATCGGTGTTGTAGTTCATATAGTATTTGATTTGAGGTGTTTCACCATATTGCTACATGTAGCTAGTATATGTTCAAGTAATTTACATGAAATACAGGTATGTGAAACTGGTCTGTAATTACAAGGATGAAGTTCCTCTCTTTTTTTACTTGTGTAACGTTTGCATGGTTCCAGTGGTTCCAGTGGTTCCAGTGGTACATTGTTCCAGTGGTTCCAGTGGTTCCAGAGGTACATTGCATGTTTCTAGAAGTTTTCAGAAAATGATTGTATGTCTGAGGTTATTTTGATGTTTTCCTTCTGTGTTGTATCTGGTCCTGTAGTTTTGTTGGTGTTTTTTTTTTAATGAGTTCGTATACACCTTCCAGACTGATTTTTATTAGTTGATTTGACTTCAAAATAATCAAAAACTACCTCAAACAAAAACTTTAACCTGAAGCGTGATAAACAATCGAATGAAAGGACGTTAAAACCAAAAAACATAATGCCCCTATGTGGTACAAAAAAAAGTAGCAAGAAAATAATAGTATAGTGTTTCCTACAGGTGGTTTTGGCGTGTAATGGCGCCCTGCCGCGATTTCTCGACGCCCTGCCCTTTTTGTGAAAAAAATATGGTGCCTGCCCTAATTTTGTCGAAATTCCTGAAGCCATGCCTTTATCGTCGTAATTAACAACCGGTACTGAAAGACATATTTTATGAATACCGCTCGAGTTATTTCCCTTCAAACGTAAACAAAAGTTCACTAGGACGCCATTTTGTAATCGATTTCATAATCAGCTGATTAGCTGTCAACTGTAAACAATCTTGTTCTAGTGTCAGCAAATACCAAATCAATAGATGATTTGGATATCAGGGAATGTGTCAACCTGTTTTTAGGGAAAAAAAGGAGGATTTGTCAATGACAATTGATATGACCAAAGCAATATTTTTATATATATGACATAGTTCTTTCTTGTTTTTAAACATTTTTAAAGAACTGATTTTGTTTTTAATTGTGTTTATTGTTTTAAATATTTCATATATATGTTTTAAACACCTTTTTCTTGTTTAACAATTTGTTTTAATGATTGATTACAGATGTATATGTCCTTTTTATAGCATTAAACTAGTATGTTTTAAATGAATCTATTTTATAGAAATTGCCTGTTTATATTAAGTAAGTGCCCTAAAATTGTTGTCCATCACGCTTTATGTGCCTTCTGAGCTAACAATTACCCTGCCCTTCTTAAAAGCTGCAGGAAACCCGGTAGGTCTTTTTACCACCAAACATCACCGCACACCAACGAACACCCCAAAAGTTTATTATTTTGTCTTTTATCGTTATCAATGTGAATTAAATATAATATTCAAGTTATTGATTCAACGAATCAGAAGATTTAAAGTCAAAATATCTACAGAAAACAGAAAGGAAGCGTCTTATAACACCCCACTTTTTGCACTCCGCTGACCCTCATGGATACCTCAAATATACTTTTTTCCATTTTTCTTCTTCTATCTCTTCTATAAAATAGTTGTACCAATAATAATAAAAGAGAAAAATATCAAAATCTTACCAATGAACAGAGATCCAGGATACTTGAACTGATTACTAATTATGAATATATTTGAATTTTATAACACACACAATGTAATCCGGAAAGTGATGAATCCGGAGACGTTTTTTCTTATATTGATTTTTGATTTTGACATAAAAATGATGCCCATAAAAATTGAAAAATTGATTAAATTATATGTAATTTAATTTATTTTATCGTTTTATTGTATAATGTCAAAGTTTTTCTTAGTGGTTGGTGGTTTTTCAGGTGTTCGGTGGTGAAAACCCGCAGGAAACACTATAGTAATACTGTTACAGACATCACCCCTTTCAGCTGTCATCTGTCTTTTTCGTATGCTCATAGCAGTATGCAGGTAATATATAATTCATATATAATTATAAATTAAGGGTTGATATAAATTTAAATATTTAGCAGTACCATACTGTATACATGTATAAAAAAAAAGTATTGCGACTTCAAGTTGAAAGTGTTTGCATTACCAATTTACTCTTTATTATGTATATTCTGATGCTAACTGTTTTTAAATAACTTCAGGTCTTATTCTGTGTTGATTAGGTTTCTCCAAGCCATTCCATTTTCTTATGTAGACGATATAATCAGATTTGTGTGCACCTGCATCTTGGCGGTCACTTGGTCGCCATTTGTAAACATACAAGAGATTAATTGTGTCTCGGGATTTATCGTACATAAATATCATCTATCTTACAAGTTCCGAAAAAAAATATGAGGACATTTCGGACCACATGTATTTCGTCTTATGTATTGGAGAATTACAATAATTGTTCCCCGGGTACGTTTAGACTACAAATCACACGGTAAGATATAGGGATGGTTCAAAATTTAAACACTAATTTAAAATATTGCCGTGCTCAGTCTTTACGTAATGATAGAGTTAACATACCTATTATTTTCTATTTAAAAAATTAATAGGCGTTTTTTCTCTCTCTTTTTAATGAAGAGTTCAAAAAAAGACGGGACTAGTGTGTGGACGGAAAGTAGACGGGAATAGTGTGTGGACGGAAAGTAGACAGGAATAGTGTGTGGACAAAAAATCGACGGAAATAGACGGGAATACTGTGTGGACGGAAAATAGCAAACTCCCCGGCAGTTCCAGTTCCGATCCGCATACGGGCCCGAATACTACTCTACACTAATCACTGCCTTCGGCTTTTTTCGTTACGCGCTCTTCAAGCGGTTTGACCCGGATTGACCTTTTGTTGCTACTGAAGCAAATATGGCTGAACATTGATGAATGAGGATAATATTGTCATTAACTTTACCAGTATATATGAATAAAAACACTAACCGTGAGTAAAATGCACTCAATCCAAATAATTTTACAAAATAAAAATTTGCAAATTTCTGTATCGTTAGGTCGAAGAATTCAATTCTGGCATGAAAACTCGATCGACTTTGTTGCATTATATGCCATATAAAAAAATCTTCGTCAATGAAGAAACATAAAATATGATTTTCTCGTCTGTGAAGTTGAAAGAACACTTAACGCTATAGCTTTTGAGATTAAATTGGACATACTTTTAATAAACTGGCACCCAATCATCAGCTAATAAACTCGTTTGAAGAACAGAATACAATGTTGGGAGAGTGGCTAAATTTTACCCGAGAAGCTGCTCCATGTGGAATTAAAGATATTTTACAAAAGACAAATTTGGACTCTATAGGGATAAATTTAGGATTTCCTGGGAAAGGGGTGCAAATAATGCCAAATTGACACATGGCTTAAAATACATTATTTAAACGAACTTCAGTAAGGGCTGTATTACATGTATATAATATTAAGACTCTGTTTACTTACCAATCTCCGAATTTCTCAAAACTCAATTTAGATTTCATGGATAAAAAAAATAAAACAATCATAAATTATTATAATTGAAAAATAATATAGGGTAACACACACATTACTAAATTTGTTATGCAATTTGCTTTTATTATATATATGTCACCATGGTCATGTATGTATTAATTTACAATATTCTGGATGGGAGCATTTCCATTTCGATATTACTATATTTTATTGAATTATTATCCAGTCAATTTATAGTCTATACAATATAATAATAATTAACCCCCCCCCCAAAAAAAAAAAGTAAAATCTTTATAATTTTGGTCCAATTATTCTGTATTCTATTTACCCTTTAAGAACCACATTTGGGCCAAATAAATAAATATGTGTGTTTCCTATTTCCCTCTGTACTAAACCCTATATGTTTTAAGCTTGGAAATAGCTGCCTACCTTAAAGTTTTTTTTGTAATTTTTCAATAAGCACTGTTTAAGTCAGAATATCTCTCCCTTAGACTCAATGTAAAAAAAAAATGTTGAATTACATAAATTCCCTACCTACCTACCATTTATTTTCAAAGATGTAATAGGAAACACACACAGTATTTTATTTGGCCTTAGCCCTTATATATACAATGTACATGTACTCTTAATAAACCTTTTATTCCTGCAATAAAAAACACTTTTGACTATAATTCTAAGACGCCAGTAATCAATTCTAATGTTTTTATTTTTATCTTACAGATGGTGACAAAAAAGATAACAGCACAGTGTTAAGATTGAATCAGAATGAATAAAACAAAAAGATTATAATAGGTATTGGTTTTTTTTTAAAATATTTTTATTTGCATGGATTAATTACTTTATCAATTTATAAAAAAAAAATACTATTTAATTATCCTGCCTTGCATGGAATAATTAATTATCCTGCCTTGCATGGAATAAAATGACAACTTACATTGTTCTAAAAAAAATGTTAGTAAATAATGAGTAAAATTAATGCTCAATAACAATGTTTAAAATGTTAACATGAAAACTGATTTTGATTTGAAGCCATATTTTATGAAATTGATTAATGTAGACAAATCTTTTTTATAGTTACAAATGTAGGTGACACTTAAACACTCAATATCTTTCTTTAATTAGTACATGTATAGTATGATGATACAGATTGATGCCTGTGAAAGAATTATAAAAAAGGTTGCATTCAGTTTTTTATTGTCAATAATACTTCCCTCCCCCTATTTTTCTAACTTTTTATATGTTAAATAATGCAGGTCCTTGCATTTCAACAATTTATTTTTAGTTATACTCATTTTATTATTTCATTATTACTTTCAGCTCCCTCAACCAGAAGAACTATGAACACAGTTATTGATTTCTATGTTTCCTTGGAGATTTTAACAGTTATTGTTAAAACTTGAAATCTAACAGAATGAAAATTTGAGAAAATTTACATATACAGTGTACATGTACATGTAGCTTCAATATAAATCAACTGATAGACCGTAAGTATGTCTTCTATATATGAAAGTTATAAATTGGTTTGTTTACAAAATTTATTTTTTACTAGATATATTTGAGTAAATACCGGACCAAATTATATATTAAAGCAAATACTCACAAACGTTTTTTTTTTTTAAATTACTAATATTTCCTATATGGTGATATAAATTATATGATCAAATTGTGGATACAACTACATGGTTTATGCTATAAACTGTGAATATAAAAAAAGAGTATGTTGTATGATTGCCAATGAGAAAACTCTTCCAACAAGAGACCAAATGACAGAAGTTAACAACTGTAGCCTATAGTAGGTCATAGTACAGTCTTTAAAACAATGAGTAAAGCCCATACCACTCAGAGAGCTATAAAATACACTGAAATGACAAATGTGAAACAATTAAAACTAGAAATTTGGCCTAATTTATCATACATGTATGTACAAAATAATGAACGAAAAACAAATATGTGACACATCAAACAACAACCACTGAACTAAAGGCTCCTGAATTGGGACAGACACAGACATACATAATGTATCGGGTTAAACATGTTCGCTAGGACCCAACCCTCCCCTTACCTGGGACAGTGGTGTAAGAGTACAAAATAAAAACAAACTATAAAATTCAGTTGAAAAAGACTTAAATCTTAACTCATCATGAGATGGATACAAGTAGAAATAAATAAAACCAAGAAAAAGGGGGCATGGTCAGGTACTATTACATACAAACAACTGAAAGACACTTAGTATAGATCTAGATTATTTACTCTAAGCACACTCAAGCTTAATAGATGTGAAAAATGCCCTAAATCTGATAGGTCCTGCAACTTTTAACTCCGAAAAATTACTTACAAAGGGAACTCAATCTTAATTTTGTGTTAAAATTTCATGAGAAATTGTTCAAAGCAAAGGAGAAAGGCATTAAAGGACTATTTTTTGTCCAAGAATATAAACTATTCCAAAAAGCCCCATTATGTTTGGAATTGCATAAATTTAAGAAACATGAATTAAAAACATAATATTTTTTATACGACCGCAAAAATTAAAAATTTTTGGTCGTATAAATTGGTATCACGATGGCGTCGTCGTCGTCGTCCGAATACTTTTAGTTTTCGCACTCTAACTTTAGTAAAAGTGAATAGAAATCTATGAAATTTTAACACAAGGTTTATGATCACAAAAGGAAGGTTGGAATTGATTTTGGGAGTTTTGGTCCCAACATTTTAGGAATTAGGGGCCAAAAAGGGCCCAAATAAGCATTTTCTTGGTTTTCGCACTATAACTTTAGTTTAAGTAAATAGAAATCTATGAAATTTTGACACAAGGTTTATGACCACAAAAGGAAGGTTGGGATTGATTTTGGGAGTTTTGGTTCCAACAGTTGAGGAATTAGGGGCCAAAAAAGAGCCCAAATAAGCATTATTCTTGGTTTTCGCACAATAACTTAAGTATAAGTAAATAGAAATCTATGAAATTTAAACACAAGGTTTATGACCATAAAAGGAAGGTTGGGTTTGATTTTGGGAGTTTTGGTCCCAACAGTTTAGGAATAAGGGGCCCAAAGGGTTCAAAATTAAACTTTGTTTGATTTCATCAAAAATTGAATATTTGGGGTTCTTTGATATGCCGAATCTAACTGTGTATGTAGATTCTTAATTTTTGGTCCCGTTTTCAAATTGGTCTACATTAAGGTCCAAAGGGTCCAAAATTAAACTTAGTTTGATTTAACAAAAATTGAATCCTTGGGGTTCTTTGATATGCTGAATCTAAAAATGTACAGTATTCAGCAATAGCAAGAAATCTTCAATTGCACAGTATTGTGCAATAGCAAGAAATTTTCAATTGCACAGTATTGCGCAATAGCAAGAAATCTTCAATTGCACAGTATTGTGCAATAGCAAATATTTCCAATTGCACAGTATTGCGCAATAGCAAGAAATATCTAATTGCAATTTCAATTGGAGTTATCTTTCCTTGTCCAGAATAGTAGTTGAATCAACTTAAATCATTGTTTTATTCAATATAGAATGTATATTCACTTTTACTACCAACTGATAAATTAAAACAATCTTTACCATTCAGTGATAACAAGCACTTTATTTTACATTTTAATATTTTATGATGTATTTAAATGAGTAGTTATTGTTGCAAACTCCATTATTAGAAATTTGAATTGAGATCACTTTTGGAAAGAGGGAAAGGGGGATGTGAAAAAAAAAAATGGGGGGGGGGGGGGGTTAAATTTTTTTCATTTCAGATTTCATAAATAAAAAGAAAATTTCTTCAAACATTTTTTTGAGAGGATTAATATTCAACAGCATAGTGAATTGCTCAAAGGCAAAAAAAATATTTTAAGTTCATTAGACCAAATTCATTCTGTGTCAGAAACCTATGCTGTGTCAACTATCTAATCACAATCCAAATTTAGAGCTGAATCCAGCTTGAATGTTCATGTGTCCATACTTGCCCCAACCGTTCAGGGTTCAACCTCTGCGGTCGTATAAAGCTGCACCCTGCGGAGCATCTGGTTGTCTGATAAGGTCACAATTACATCATGAAGACGAGGACAAATATAGTATTTATGCAGTTTCCAAAACAACAAAATAATTTTAAAAAACTTTTATTATAACTATTGACATAATCTCACTAAATATAATTTTTTTCTTGGATGGGCACATTACAGTCTAAAATATAATTTTATTTGACAAAAAACAAAGAAAATTAAGAAATTTTACAAATTTGGTCTAAGTTTATTGCCATGGTAACTCTTTAGTTGTAAAAAAACCCCATTATTTTCTGAATATGGTGTACCTTAGTCTAGTTTAGACAAATTTTGAAATATTTAGGATAACTGTTAAATTAGCAGTAATATCTGGGCCAAATAAAAACCTTTTTTAGTTAGCCCCTACTACTTTGAGATATTGAACAAAGTGTTGCCATAATGATTTTAAAGGATGGATGGACAAACAATGGCATAACATATACATCACTTACCTACCAGAAGTTACAAAGTTATAAAAAAAATGTTTATATATTTTCAGATCACAATTATGTCAACCTAATCATTGGAAGTTTATCAAGTTACATGAGAAGCATTGAAAGCCTGCAGAGATTCTACATGTATAAATAAATGGAATAGACTCACACTTAAAAATAACTTTTACACAAGACTAATGCACTCTCAAACAAGGATTATTCATGTTTCAATGAGTGAATTGAAGTGCATACTAGCTGCTCATGAAAATTTGTGTGCATTTTTTAAATATTTATTTTCGTTTTATTGATTGTTGTTTTCAAAAATTTGTATGTCTTCATAAATTAATCATGAACATACATGTATTGTTGTTAATAATTAAGATAGATGTAAAGAATATTTTTATCTCAGTTTTAGCCAAATGATACAGTTAAATCTGATTTAACTTCTTTCCAAATATATAAACATATGAATACAAGGAGATTTGGGGTATAGGTTCATTGGACAGCATCCCAACAACAACAAAAAACCACAAGACTAAAGTTGATTACAATTTTCCAAAACAGAATAGTTTCAATTGGCCATTCATCAAAAAGTGTGAATATATTTATAGCCCAACAAATAAAGATCTGCTATCAACAAAAAGAAAACAATAATAAAATTATCTCGCAAATGAATTATTATTGTGCAAACAGGGTTAACCCGATCTCAAAATGGATACATTATAAACACTTTTGATTAAATAGTAGATTTTATGCATAAAAAAAATGCAGTATTACAACTGCTTTTACTACAATGACATTCATTTTTGTCATGAATTTGATGTTAAAATAATTATGGCATATATTACCATATGAGATATTCAAGCTCCATGTAGCTTTCAGTTTTTGTCGAGCGTGCGACTTTTGTCGCAGAAAGCTCGACATAGGGAGAGTGATCTGGCGGCGGCTGTGTATGCTAACTTCTTAAAAGCAATGTATGTTAGAAGGTGGAAGACCTGGATGCTTCATACTTTGTATATAGATGCTTCATGTTACAAAGTTTCCGTCAGTCACATGTCCAATGTCCTTGACCTCATTTTCATGGTTCAGTGACTACTTGAAAAAAAGTAAAGATTTTTTGTAATGTGAAATTCTCTCTTATCATAAGTAAAAGGATAACTATATTTGGTATATGCGTAGCTTGCAAGGTCCTCATGCCCGTCAGAGAGTTTTCACTTGGCCTTGACCTCATTTCATGGATCAGTGAACAAGGTTAAGTTTTGGTGGTGAAGTCCATATCTCAGATACTATAAGCAATAGGTCTAGTATATTTGGTGAATGGAAGCACTGTAAGGTGTACATGTCCAACTGGCAGTTGTCATCTGACCTTGACCTCATTTTCATGGTTCAGTGGTCAAAGTTAAGTTTTTGAGTTTTGGTCTTTTTTTTCTAATACTATATGCAATAGGTCAACTATATTTGTTGTATGGAAGAATTGTTAGCTGTACATGTCTGCCTGGCATGGTTCATCTGACCTTGAGCTCATTTTCATGGTTCATTGGTCAATGTTAAGTTTTCTTGGTTAATGTTATGTTTATGTGACAGTTGAAATAAAGCTTTATATTTAGGACTATCAACATAATATCAATGATTAGTAAAGAAGGCGAGACATTTCAGCGTGTGCATTCTTGTGTTTCCTTACTGAATAAAAATTATGAGATTTTAATTGCTAGTGAGACAATAATTTAGCAGTGACAAACAGGCAATTGGACCAGATTCCTTTTCAAAGTTTTTGAAATATAAGCAATTAATTTACAGTACATATATTCATCACTGGTTTAATGCACACAACTACAATAACAATTATTGTTAATGCCAAGAGTATCAGGACATAATTTGGGTGTAACAGCTACCAAGGTATCTGTTAGCTTAAAACCCAGTCCCCAATCATGTATATTAAATAATTGAAATTGGTTAATGTGCAGTAAAAGTAAAGAGTATATGTACAATAATGTAAAAGAGAAGGGGTCAAGATAATGTTTTGATGAGCAGTAATAAAAATACAATAAAAATTAATGCAGCAAGGTTCAGTATTTCAAAGAATTATTTCATAGGTGTCTAGGTAAAATGTTTGAACAAGAATAGGATTCATAATTATTAGGACCATTACACCTACATATACCATTCATCTATTAAAAGGGGGGGCAGGTTTGTTTTCTCTCTCGGAAATAACATAAATTTAAACTGCATTGATCAATTTGTTTTATACAACTGCTAGAAATTTGTGGCTGTGTAATGAATGGTATGGTGATGTCATCATTGGGAGACATTTAGTTTTTAGACAATAACTAAAGTATAAGAGAAGGGATCTGTACAAGATGGTCCAACCGGTCCAAAATTAAAGTTTTTGTTTGATTTTTATAAAAAATAAATATTAAGGTTTTTTTGTTATGCTGAAGCTAACCATGAATTTAGATTTTGAGCCCCATTATTAAATTAGTCTCACATTGAAGTCCTAAGGGTCCAAAACTAAACTTAATTAGTTTTCATTAAAAGTTCAATTCTTCTGATTCTTTGATATGCTGAATCTCAACATGTAATTATATTTTGAATATTATACCATATTACATGTACATATTATAAGGGAACTATCCAGTTTTAAAATTTAAAGTTCTTAGTCCACATTCAATCTGTGCCAGAAATCAAGCTATGTCAAATATATATATATAATCACAATCCAAATTGAGAGCTGTATCAAGCTTGAATGTTGTGTCCATTATTGTTCAGGGTTCCACCTCTGGGTAGTATCTTAAGCGGCACCCAACCATGCCAACAGAGCATTATATTTTGGAAGGAACAAACTTATTTTAACAATTCACTTTTGAAAACAATTATTATAGATACAACGTACATAAATGCTGATTTCATGAATTTTCTTGTTGCATTACACCTCTGTCATGATTGATGAAAAGAAAGACTGACCATATTCATACTTGACTTGATGACGTCATAAAAAAGTTCAAGCAGTATCAAGCCTGCAATAACTCTTGGATGTGTGGTTGTTCACAAATAAAATAAAACTGAATAAACATTATAATTGCTATTGTAGGTAAGAAAATCTGGAACACATGTTAAAATATGTCACATTTTGTAAGGTTTGACATGACAAAATGACTGAGATTACTAAATAAGTTTTAGTCATTGCAGACTGTGGCACATGCAGGTTATACCTTATGACCTATAGTTGCTTAAATCAATATCATTTGAACTTTGGTGGATAGTCACATTAGCAATCATACCTGAACTCCATATTTTAATCATCATGTATATTACAGCACATAATGTGTTAAGAGTTTCTGTTCCAATCATTGTATAAATATCAAATGGCCAATATATTATGTGCTACTCAAGTTAGTGAACATATTGAAGGGCAAGTTAACATGGTCATTTGACAACCTCTTTACTTCATACTGAGAATGTCTTGTCATAGTGAAAGTACAAAAGTGAAAAGAATGAAAATGGCACGTACATTTTTATGTTTATGTTATTTGCAAAAACTTTTCCCAGAGAACCTTACTTCTATCTGGCATTTTTTACTAACAATGTTAAACCTTGAACAGAAATGATATGACTGACCTAAAAAGGGGGGGGGGTTTGTTGTTTCCAGTCATGCTTCAGTGATTCCCTATATAATAAACCAACATTTTCCAAGGAAAAAAGGGGGGGGGGGCTGGGCCACCCTGGATCCGACTATAAAAGAGATAAAAGATGTCCCTTTATGTTCATAATTGAGAAAAGGAAACATGGAAAGGCTTGCATAATTTGGTAGACCAAACTTCCTCCGTTGACATCGGCATATTCATTCAAATCATCATTTGTACCTGTCCAAGTTTATGTTGCAGCATTTGGGCTTGTTTTCCCTTTGGACTTAGGAGGGACTATGCGCCTAACATACATATCAATTATATATCTGATTCACGTTTCCCTCCATGTTTACTTTTCAAAGGGTTCGGGGAGATAACTTAGATAAGAATGCACACATAATAAAGGTCCTGTGTGGGACGTAAATTTAATGCTCATTTTTTAAATCTAGGAAAACTTGTTTAAATTTTGGGAAGAAATTATCAAATTGAAGTTTTTCAAGCCGGTAACTAATGGTTCTGAGGAAATTTATTGCGTAGATAATCGTTCCAAAATTTGGAACGAATTTCGAAAGCCGGTGGCAGTGATTGATGGAGTAAGAGAAAACAGTTCCGGAACGGAAACGATCACTGTCCGGAGTTTGGGAAAATAGACGGGAATTGTGTGTGGACGGAAAATAGACGACAACAGTGTGTTGGCGGAAAATAGACCAGAATTATTGAGGACGAATAGTAGAAGTGAGTAATGTGTGGACGGAAAGGAGACCGGAATAGTGCGTGTACGAAAAATAGAGGGAATAGTGTGTGAACGGTTAATAGACGGGAATAGTGTCTGGACGGAAAGTAGACGGGAATAGTGTGTGTACAAAAAATAGACGGATATAGGATGTGGACGGTAAATAGACGGGAAAAGTGTCTGGACGTAAAGTAGACGAGAATAGTGTGTGGACGGAAAATAGACGGGAAGTATGTGTAGACGGAAACTAGACGGGAATAGTATGTGAACGGAAAATAGACGGGAATTGTGTAGACGGGAATAGTGTGTGGACGAAAAGTAGACGGGAATAGTGTGTGGACGGAAAATAGACGGGAATTAGGTGTGGATGGTAAATAGACGGGAGTAATGTGTTGAAGGAAAATAGAAAGTACTTACAGATGAATATGGAGTGAAGAAAAATACTTTATTTGATAAAAATACGGACAAAAAATGTTTTTGAAATTTTGGAATTGACAATAATTATGGATAGCTAAAAGTTTAACAATCATACAAAAAAAAGACAAAAGAAAAATTAAAGAAAAATTAAATACATATACAATTTACTGTTTTCGTGTTAAGACTAGAAATTTCCTTTTTGATAAATAAAATAAAAAAAAAATACGACTTGTTATCATATTTTTGTTTCCCTGATATGCAAACCGACATCATTGAATCAAAAGACAGTCCAATCACTTTCTTATGAATTTAGATTAGCACCGAGGCTTTTAAACACTTTGAGAACACGTTTTGTATTACATGTTTTATATCTTTTATGGTTACCTAGATCGAATTACATTAAATGTTGTTTTTTTGTCATGCTAAGGTGACAGAAATAGCCCGTGATCGGAGCGAAAAGAATAGTCAAACCACCACCCTTAGTTTAATCCGCACATGTTTTCTGTTACATCATTGTCCCAAGTTAGGGTGAGGGTTTGGATCCCGCTAACAAGTCTAACACCGCCACATTCTGTATGTAATATGTCTGTCCCAAGTCAGAAGCCTGTCAGTAATTCAGTGGTTGTAGTTTCTTGCTGTGTTATATATTTAGTTTTTGTGCATTTGTTTGTACATTAATAAGCCTTTAGATTTTTTCGTATGAATTGTTTTGGAGCCTTATTTAGCTGACTATGTGGCATGTGCTTTCCTCATTGTTGAAGGTCATACGGTGACAATTTCTGTGTCATTTGGTCTCTTGTGAAGCGTTGGCAATCATTCCACACCTTCGATTTTCGATATCTTCGATAGCCCCTAGTTAACCTGTAGGCCACTTTAATCTGGCCCTAGTTAACCTGTAGGCCACTTTAATCTGGCCCTAGTTAACCTGTAGGCCACTTTAATCTGGCCCTAGTTAACCTGTAGGCCACTTTAATCTGGCCCTAGTTAACCTGTAGGCCACTTTAATCTTTATCTTATTCTAGTAAAAAAAATAAACATCATCCCATGCAGTGGATAATGTCGATATCTGTCAGGTGAACGAATTACTGTAAATTGAAGATGGTTCAAAGTCCACGACGTGCTTACGGCAAATAGATGTTAATAAAGTTTAAAGAATTTGATTTTCAATTTAACGGTGTAAGATCTGCGGATACTTAACTACTTAGTTTTTGAATGGTGATCTTTTGAATAACGAGTCTCTTGTGTGTCTTAAGAGTCGATGGTTGACAGGTGTACACCTGAACACGATAGTTATCTAAAAAACACTTAAAATTCGCTAGAAAAGTGACTAATTATATCAATTTGATCTGTAAGCACGTCGCATTCAGTACATTTTAATATTACAAATGCAGACCTCTTCTGAAGAACGATTTAAAAGTATTTATCTGGGTATTGACCTTTTGAGGTCAACCAGTTTAGTTTTACATAATATTGTTGACACACAAAAAGTTGTTAATCTATTGAACAATATCTGATATGTGATATATTAGTTATAAACACGCGACCTTTTGTGCTGTAAATCAACCAAGAAACCTGTATATATATAAACACACACTGTTAGCAGTATCTTTATAGTAACTATTTTGAGAGACCTGTCATACTCGTTCATTCCGAATTCGAAGTGTTTGTGATTAAAGCTAAAGATATTTCACATATCACTGCATCTATTTTTCATTTCCGATTTATTTTTTAAATATTTTATTTCCGATTTCCGAAATTTTAATTGAGGTACTTGGAATCTTAACTAACTGGATGTGATGACGACTGCCGGTGTTTGTTAAATTATTGTGAATTTCTCTCTGACAATGGATACTATATATTTATTTTATTTTATGGTGACAATATTTTCCTTAGTCAGTGCATATCGGAAACCAAATATCATATTTATTGTTGCTGACGACTTAGGTATGTATGGGTAAATAAAGCAACTATAAAAATATATCATTTATTCTGAAAAAGAGAGAGACCAGGGGTATTCTTATTGTAATGGAATTGATAAAGCATGTAAAATGATAAAAGATGTGGTATGATTCCCGAGAAGACAATTCTCCACAAAGAGACCAAATAAAACTGTAATTAACAGCTATAGGTTACCGTACGGCCTTCAACAATGAACAAAGCCCATACCGCATAGTCAGCGGTGTAGGTCTATATATATTTATAGGTGCTGTTTTATCCTTAGATTAAACTAAGATGTTTTAAAGAATTGAATATGTTAACTGAAAATTGTATGAATGTGTTATGATTTTGTCATGAAAATAAATTTGAATCGTGATTTCCGCAAGACTGGGGCTGTTTTAAATCCATGTCCGAACGTCTGGACCCTTAATCTTATGTTATATTTCCTATTTTGCAAATTCGGAATTTCAAAATATATCTATAACATCTCCTATATTAAACCCCCTGTGAGCTATAATCACAACTTAACGTTGTAATTTCAATTAAATTTAAATTATGGGAAAGTAGATAGATATTTTTATTATAAAGTATTACATTAGTTATTCAACATTACGCAATTGTAATGGTTTATAGCTACGTAATTTTAACGGCCTATCGCATCTAATGTAGAAAACAGACTCGCTGTATAGGATAATCAAAGGACGAATGTTTTGTTAATAAAATCACGTTTTGATGCAATGTCTTTTCATTACACTTGCACTATTGCACTATATGTCATATTCATAATTAACAATAAAGGGGGTCTCATTAGGGCATTAATCTATGGCTTCTTATATCATATACATACTCAAATAATAGACATTTGGTTGAGACAAGCAAAATATGGGGTCTGATGTAAGAAGTGGTCGCTCCTATAAATATGATGCATTGTTTTTCTGAGAACATTTAAATTTACGTGTTAATTTGTAAACCCAAGATATAATCTATGACTTCTTATATCATATACATACTCAAATAATAAACATGTGGTTGAGACAAACAAAAGATAGAGAACGGAAACCAGACATACGGACGTACGGACGGACGGGTAACACTTAATGCTCCCTCTGGTGACGACGGTGGCATTCACATGTTCTAGTATTATTTGACGTTTAATGAAAGCGGAGAAATATGGGTTAGATTTAGTCCATTGACCGCATTACTCTAGATATAAGATATATACCGGGGTGATATAATCATTAACCTGTAACTAAGTACATAATCAAAGGGCAGAGTGAATTTCATCATAATTCTATCATAACTTAGTACTATAATGTGTATACAATTACTGTTTGTGTTCACCCAAATGAACAGGAAAATACCAATTCAAACATAAGATTAAGGAGAAAAGTATGAAAATATATATAATCATACGGAAGGCCAAAAACTCATTGTCATTGGTTAAAATATTTCATTATTTACTTTTTATTGATTTCTAAAAGCGGTCCATTTTGTATATTTTGACGAAATTATACGGACTTGTATCAGCTAACACAAAAAATGTACTGCTCTCGTGGAAAAAAATGTTGAACCAGATTAATTCAAGTCTTAAGGGACATATTTAATGAATAAAGGATATATACCGAACCATCTAGAACTAGTCTCACATTTACTCAAGAGCATGTCTCAAGTCATGAACCTCGTCTTATCTAAGATGTTGCTTGTTTTTTCGATAATCCGAAACTGTTTACTTCCCTGGCCGGGATTCGAACTCCTGCTACTGAGATATCGTGGCACCAAATCGCCCTGGCTGCACTATGCCCGACACGCTAGACCACTCGACCACCTATAGGGTCTACAAAATAATAAAGTTTACAGTGGCCTAATGTTACCTTTCTTCCTCAGTTTTTATATAGTGTCGTTACACAGTACATGATATATATAAAGCATGACGATGAAATTTTTACAAATAATTTAAATTATCTATCGTAAATGATCTTACAAATCAATGTAGGATGCAGTCACAGAAATAATTATATTACAGGTTAGCCTGAACCAGTGCCAACTCTGCGACTCTACGACTATATATATATTCATAACATAATATTCTTTTAGGTTGGAATGATGTCGGATGGAGAAATCCAGAAATAAAAACACCCAATTTAGACAGACTTGCCAAGAATGGAGTTATACTAAACTCTTCTTATGTCAGTCCCACATGTACACCGTAAGTTTGTTCATCAGTAAAAACTATATTGCTTTCGGTGCAGGTTTTATCCAGGGTATACAAATATTCATGTACACTTAAGGAATGACTGTAAAAAAAATCTGTCTATGAAGAAATAACATCAAAAATTTGGTGCACACTTAATTACGCGCGTAGCGGTTTATTTTAATGTGTGCACCACATTTGTTTATGTTATTTCGAATTGACAGAGAATATATTACAGTTATTTCTTATAAATTTATTCTAAATTTCATTTAAACTGGTGCAAATCTTGAAAAAACGTTGATGATGTCACAGTCACATGTATAATTATGTCTATGAGCTGATAGACAAAACACTGTCAGCCAATCAGAATACGCGTTACAGCCAAAATTAAATTATTTTAGAATAATGATTTTAGATAAAAAAAAAAAAAAAAAAAAAAACGTTTCGCTTTCATTGGTCTGACTTCTTGTTCGAGTTTTGATGCACGTTTTTCTCATTATTTATTTTATAAGCCATCAAATTTTGTATTATACTTTATATACCCAAATATTTTGTTTTCGAGCATCATTGAAGAGACATTATTGTAGAAATACGCATCTGATGCAGTAGCATTGGTACTATTAATATTCTAGCATCGTCAGAATGTTTAAAATATTATTTATACGATCTTATAAGAACTAGAGGCTCTAAAGAGCCTGTGTCGCTCACCTTGGTCTATGGGTCTATGTGAATATTAAACAAAGGACACAGATGGATTCATGACAAAATTGTGTTTTGGCGATGGTGATGTGCTTGTAGATCTTACTTGGTTGGTTGGTCGGGTCACCGACACATTTTTAAAACTAGATACTCTAATGATGACTGTGGCTAAGTTGGATAAATTTGGCCCAGTAGTTTCAGAGAAAAAAAAATTGTACAAGTTAACGACGACGGACGACGAACGCCGGACGCCAAGTGATGAGAAAAGCTCACTTGGCCCTTCGGGCAAGGTGACCTAAAAAGAAGGGAAGCCAAACCATCTAGTTTTTTTCACGTTTCGTAGTGAATACAAATTAAAGACACCAATAAAAGTGTCCGTTCATTACAGAATCATGACACATAGAGTTGATATACGCATGTAAAATACGAAACAGTAATAGTTCTACGATTTTGCTGTGACTATGGCATCGACGAGTAAGCGAGTTAAATCAGAATGACAAATGAATTTGAAGATAGAGCTATAAAAATGTGTCGATTATCAAAAATGTTGCATGTATATATATACTATAATTCTAGTCTATGAGAGCAAACAATTTCAACACTGTTTTCGGCCAGCAGTTTAGAATGATTTCTATTTCTAAATACATTACAAAAATGTATATACGTATGTTTAGTAAGAGTTATATTTGTTACTGACATTATCACTGTATATTCTTAAGACGTGCAGCACCATTAATTGATTAACATCATAATGAATTGTTCTCAATATATCATATTTCAATTACGTACAAACTAATGTTACTATCTGTCAATTGTTTTTTACTTAAAATGACAAGCAGTTTAATCTTGCACATGGACTTTGGACTCAATTGATCATTTTCGTACGAAATTATGATTTTTGTTTCAACTTCCCTATGCTACCAAGAAATAACGAATAAAAATGAGAAATATGTATAGGATGGTGTAGATTTTACGTCCTCAATTTTCCAGTAAATATAAACTAAGTGTAGAACTATCTAAGTTATGTGTATACATAATATGCAATAATATTTTCTAAGACTTGTCTTCACATGGGGCAAGCCTTTACTTTTTCTTTTATATGGGATAATACTTGTGATAAAATAGTAATTATTAAAGGATATTATCACAAGAAAAGTTGAATAGTACAAATTCATTGACCGATTTTCAGATGAAATTGTTAACACATTTTAAAAACAACATGATCTGGCAGTAGTAGGGCAAAGCCGATTCTGCCTCACACATGCAGAATCCTGCATAGAAATCCCCACCTCGAGGGCAAAATGCAAACAGACGGCATTCCTATTGAGTATAGGGTAAATACAAGAATTATGTCTTCCGTACAGAGCATAAGTCAGTCTCCACAGGAAAGTGGGGATAAGGACACCTTAAAGGGAAGGATGTCACAGGTTGAAATAAATAAAAGGATGGAATCCAATAGTGATAACATGGATCACTATCAGGATTTCTTTCTGGAGAATGAAGAAGATTTGGAAGAAAGCACCCCAGCCCCAACCCCTCAAAGGCAGCAGCAGTGCTGTGATGCCCCCAACCTGACGCAGATGGATGAGCATACCCAGATGTGTCAAAATTGCGGTGCGCAGTCCACCAAGCCGCGATTTGAGCATCAACCAGATGGGGAGCAGAAGACCACCTGCGGTTATCCACTGAAAAGGAAGAAGGGGCAGCTCTGCAAGAGCAAGCCCGGGAAGGATGGCCTCTGCTGGAGGCATAGCAAGCAACCACGCCAGCAGGAGGAGGAGATCATCCCAGTCGAGGGTAAGATGGTGGTCAAAGAGACCATGAAGACCCTACGTCAAATAGCTAAGGACGAGGGTCTGAGGGGGATCAGCAGGAAGAACAAGAAGGCCTTAGTGAAGTTCATCGAGGAGAAAACCGCCCGTAAATTTCCCCGCCAGGAAGTCCTCAGCAAAAAGCAGCTCAAAGCACTGGCAAAGAATCGTGGTCTCACCAAGTACTCTCAGCTCAAGAGAGACGATTTGAACCATTTGGTCGAAGAAGATATTAAAAACGCCCCAGTCGAGGATGAGATCAATGTCACCGATAGACGTCAAGCACTGAATGGTGTATTTGGCACGGTCGTTATCGAACCCGCGAAGCAGCACGACGTGGCCACTTTTCTAAAGGTAAGTCGAAGCACCGTCACCACAACCATCTCCGATGCGCTCGCCCAAAAGAAGGGATTGAAGGTAAACTTAGTGCTTCTAGCAGAGCTGGTGAAGACCGACCCAGCGACTGGGGAAAATAAATACGTCACTCCCTACTTTCAATCAGCCCAAGCTATCCTCACCCAGTCATCTGACCTCGAATTAGAAATCGACTTCATGATGGGGAAGGTCAAGGAAAATATGGCAAAGTACATGCGGGAAGGGAGTGGGTGGACATTGGGACACGTCGAGAACCTAGAAATTCACCTCAACCAATTCAACCCGCTCAAAGGGGCTTCCTTCATACCGACTCCATCAGCACTCGCGAAAAAGAAGGCCATCATCAACGTGCAGAACAAGGATCAGGAGTGCTTCAAGTGGGCTATCCTCTCCGCGCTTCATCATGAGGAGGTGGATCAGAAAAATACTAATCGCCCCAGTCAGTACGTGAAGTGGGAGGATGATCTAAAATTTGAAGGCATCGATTTCCCAGTCTCACTCAGGGCGATCGATAAATTCGAGAGGTGTAACGTAGATCTCAACATCAACGTTTACGGCTACGACGGGCTAAAGAAAGGCGAAGATGGGGAAGAAGATCTTCAGGTATATCCCCTCAGAATATCCAAAAATACGGGCATGCGGCACGTAGATCTTCTCTTCCAAACCAGCGATAGCAAGCAGCACTACTGCTGGATCAAGAGCCTTTCACGACTCCTAGGCTCTCAAATCTCAGAGCATGGTCACGAACTCTTCTTCTGCCGAAGATGCCTCAACCATTTTTCCAGGCAGGATATCTTGGACGAGCACATGGAATATTGCAGTCAAAAGGATGCCGTCAGAATCGTGATGCCGGAAGAAGAATCCTTCGTCGGCTTCCATAATCACAAAAAGATGATGAGAGTCCCCTTCGCGATCTACGCGGATTTTGAGTGCTTCACAGAGAAGCTCGACACCTGCCAGCCGGATTCATCACACTCCTACACGAAGGCCTACCAACTTCAGCGACCCTCGGGCTTTTGCTATCACATAAAGTACGCCCACGGCGACTACAAAGATCCGGTCGTCTACTGCGGAGAGGATGCAGCCAAGAAATTCGTGCAGTGCATCGAGGAGGAAGTGCGGGCCATCGCCAAACTATACAAGGAGAAAAAGCCTATGGAGATGACCGACGACGATAAGGCGAACTTCGAAGCAAGCACGCACTGCCACATCTGTGGGGATGCATTGGGAGGGGATAAGGTTCGGGACCATGACCATCTCACCGGGAAATATCGCGGCGCAGCACACAACCAGTGCAATCTGGATTTCCAGCTCCCGAAGCACGTCCCCATCTTTTTCCACAATTTGAGCGGATATGATGCTCACATCTTCGTCAAGGAGCTTGGATTCTCTGAGGGTAAGATCAACGTCATCCCCAATACCGACGAGAAATATATCAGCTTCTCCAAGCAGGTGGATAATTTGGAGATGAGATTCGTCGATTCGTGCAGATTTTTGCTCAGCTCGTTGGATAATCTAGCCAAGAATCTCACACCTGACCAATTCAAGACCGTGAAAGCAAGGTTTGGTGATCGTCACGAGCTGATGATTCGGAAGGGAGTTTTTCCCTACGAATATATGGATGGACCGGTCAAGCTGGAAGAGACTTATCTCCCGCCCAAAGAAGCCTTCTACAGCACGCTCTCCGGAGAGGATATTAGTGACGAGGACTACACGCACGCTCAGAAGGTCTGGGAGGCCTTCGAGTGCAAGACTCTGCGCGATTATCACGATCTTTATCTCGAGACCGACGTGCTTCTGCTGAGTGATATCTTCGAGAATTTCAGGGATATCTGCCAGACTCACTATGGGCTTGATCCTGCCAACTACTACACATCCCCCGGCCTTTCCTACGACGCCGCCCTCAAAACCACTGGGCAAAGATTGGAGCTTCTTTCCGATCCAGATATGCTGATGATGTTTGAGCAGGCGACCAGAGGAGGGGTGGCCATGATCTCTCACCGCTACGGCAAGGCCAACAACCCCTATATGAGCACGTACGACGCTTCCCAGCCCACCAAGTATCTCACCTACCTCGATGCCAATAATCTTTACGGGTGGGCGATGTCGCAGCCTCTTCCCACGGGAGACTTTGAGTGGGTGGAGCCAGAGGAGATTGGGGAGATCCTGGAATATCCCGACGATCACGAATATGGTGCCATGATAGAATGTGATCTCGAATATCCACAGGATCTTCACGACGCCCACAACGACTATCCTCTCGCCCCCCAGAATGTGGAGATCGACAAAGTCCGGAAGCTAGTGCCTCATCTAGGCAAGCGTGAAAAATATACGCTCCACTATCGAAATCTAAAGATGTATTTGGAGATGGGCATGAAGCTTACGAAATGCCGTCGGATCATCAGGTTCAAGCAATCCCCATGGCTCAAGCACTACGTAGATCTGAATACTGCTCTCCGCGCCAAAGCCAAGACCGACTCCGAGAAGGACTTCTTCAAGCTCATGAATAATTCGGTCTTCGGCAAAACAATGGAAAATATTCGGAAGCACGTCGACGTCAGGCTCGTCACCACCGAGAAGCAGGCCCTGAAGCTCGTGGCCAAGCCCAATTTCGATCGTCGCGTCGTCTTCACTGAGAATCTGGCAGCCGTCCACATGAAGAAGACGAAGCTGAAGTTTAATAAGCCGATCTATCTAGGAGCCTGCATCTTGGATATTTCGAAGCTCCTCATGTACGATTTCCACTATGGATTCGTGAGGAAGATGTACGGCGATAAGGCTCGGCTGCTTTTCACCGACACGGACAGCTTGGCCTATGAGATCCAGACCGACGATTTCTACAAGGATATTTCTCCACACGTCGAGGCAAAATTTGATACGTCAAATTATCCCATCGAGCATCCTTCCACCATCCCCACCGGCAAAAATAAGAAAGTCCTCGGGATGTTCAAGGACGAATGCGGCGGGAAGATCATGACCGATTTCGTGGGGCTCCGGGCGAAGCTATACGCCTTCAAGATGGACGACGGTCAGGCCACCAAGAAGGCGAAGGGAGTCACCAAGAGCGTCATCAAGCGCAGCATCGCCTTCGACGACTACAAGCGATGCCTTGAGACTCAGCAGGAGATCCGCCGACCGATGAGCATCCTCCGCAGCCATCTCCATCAGATCTACGCCGAGGAGATCAACAAGATCGCTCTCTCCGCCAAGGACGATAAGCGCCATATCCTCCCGAACGGCATCAGCACCCTTGCCCACGGACATTATCGAATCACTCACGGCGCCCCGCACTTAAATAAATGAGTAGCATACGAGTGCATGACATCCTCCTCCCCCACAAGCCCCTCTCGGATGCAGAGCTCGAGGATGCTGCCTCTGCCCTGGGAATATCTCGATTCAGAGGAATATTCATGCGCGATGGCCTACCACCCGCCCCACGACCCATCGAATGTGGCATCCTGAATCACGACGACTTCCATGGCCCCGGCACGCACTGGACATGCTGGCATAAGCGCGAAGGACTCAAAGTCTACTTCGATCCTTACGGCCTGCCTCCGCCTGACGAAATGGTAGGCTATCTGCGGCCGGAGATTCGATATAATACCGATGAGCTCCAGCGGCGCGGCGACGTGGTCTGCGGACACTTTTGCTTGCACGTATTGAAGCTCCTTTCGGAAGGTCGGACGCTCGAGGATGTGATCTTCGGACTATAGATAAATGGATAAGTTTGGATCTCACTCGAGAAAGCGCATGCCCATCTGGCGGATGCTCCAGGATCTCGATATGAACGATAATCGGATCACCAGTCTGGGATTGCCGAGGGATAGCTCAGACGCGGTCACGAAGCGATGGGTCAATCTCCAGCTAAAGGATGGCGTGAAAGCCATAGATGAGCTAGAGGTGGAGCTTGGTGCGACTCAGAAATCCATCGAGGTAGAGAAGAAGCGTCTGGATCGCATCGAGAAAGAGATGGTAAAGTGCTTACCCACGGCTGGCGGTGAGATGAATGGTGATATAGATATGAGGGGGCATGCCATTCGAAATCTATCAAAAGGGACGGAAGCAGGCGAGCCAGTCACGAAAGGATGGTATGCAAAGAACTGGCAGAAGCTGGTTGCAAATATGCAGGTGAAGATAAACGCCGCGGAATCTAAATATAAAACCCTTGAAAATCAGATGTTCGTCAACCAGGAAAAAATTGATGCCCTTGAGACTTTTATCAAGCTGAAGCATCACACAACTGATAGGGTCGGTCGGCGCTCGGTGAGTGATTTGACCGATTATGAAAGAACGATCGATGCAATCAAGAAAGTGCTCCCACGACGGGGCTAATCCTCTTTCAAGACTTTCTGGTCTCCCTTGATCGAGACCGGAAAGCCTGCTTGGATCATTGCAAGTCGGACTCCTTGATCCAGGAGTTGAATTCTTTGGGATACCCTCTCCACTTGACGTAGATTTCCTTCGTCCCTCCCCGGGTCCGCCGGCGTAAGACTTTCTCGATGCGATAGATATCCTGGTCGGTGCGCTGGAGCTCGGGCTCGTAGAAGGATCCCTTGATTTCCTCACCCTCGTAGTCTTTGAGACGATAGGTGGGCGGCTGCGTCGCTAGGGTCTGGGAGATGGTAAAGACCTCCTCCGTCCAGCGTGGAGTATATCCTTTCTCGAAGGTGCCCTTCTTCTTGGTGATTCGGACCTTATCGCCGACGTCGAATCGCCGTGGCTGCATGGGTGGGAGATCTCCGTAGAGATTCCAAAAGACCTTAGCCTCGTGCTCTTTCTGGCTGGCGGCGGTGGGGGTCATCTTGATGGATCGATGCTTGGTGGTATTATACTGGCGGACGAGATCCTCCAAGACGGGAAGGTAGGCTCGCGTGGAATTGGCCGAGAAGTATTTGAACATCTTCTCCTTCATGGTACGATTCCAGCGCTCCACCACGCTCGATTTCTCTTCATTCTCCGTGGAGTAGAGCTCGACGCCGTGCTTCCGGAGAAGATCCTTCATCTCGCGATTATAAAATTCCGTGCCCTTATCGGTCCATAGCTTCTCGGGCGTGCGATCCTTGAAGACGGTCCGGAAGGCATCTCGCACCGTGGCGCCTTTCTTATCCTTGAGCGGCACCAACCAGCCGTACTTGGAGAAGACGTCGATGATGCTCAAGAGGTATTTGAAGCCTCGGTTATCGCGGGAAAAGGCGCTCATATCTACGAGATCGGCAGCCCAGGTATCATCCACCCCACCTACCACCACGCGACGCTTCTGAAATTTACGTCGGACTGGCTTATGCAGCTCTTCGGCTAGCTCATCCGACCACCGGACTTTTTTTTTTCCCCCACGCCTAGTCCAAATCGTGCTTTGGTACCGATGATGGGTCTGACGATACCACGCTCGAAGCGCTCGCGTGCAGTGGGATTGGGGATGGCATCGAGGGAGGCTAGCATCGTCTTATCGCAGATCGAATTGCGTGCGGCCGTATCCTTATGCTTGGCATAGCAAAGATCGTGGCGATAGGCGGCCTCATCGACTCGATTGATGGGCCTCGACCAAGGTTTGGGGGTGCCGTCGGCATTGAGTCGCTGGCTGAGTCTGGTCCCTGGACCGGTAAAATTATGCCCCGGCAGATGCATCTCGACGGGCAGACGATTGATCATCTTATTCATGAGTCCGGCGCCCCTCTCCGTCTTGATGAATTGCGACTTTCGCGTGCCGCACTCGGCGCAGGTCCCTACCTTCCGCCGCCGCCGTCCGTCATCGCTCGTGATCACGGCACGATTATTCTTCTCCGTCTTCTTCTTGCACTTCAAGCAATACATTCCCATTTTATATAGATAAATGGACGTTGAAGACCTTACCTACGATGAGCCCGCCGTAAGTCGTCGGCATAATCACTATCTCCTCCCGCAGCGATCCATCCGAGGTCTGATCATCGGGAAGTCAGACTGCGGCAAGACGACGCTGCTGAATAACCTTCTCTTGCGCGATGGGTGGCTCGATTACGATCGCCTCTACGTCTTCGGAAAATCGCTCCACCAGCCCATCTATCAGCTACTGCAGCGGGCTCTTGGGAAAGGATTTTCGAAAGACGATATCCGCGACCTTCTCTCCATCAAGGATCGCTATCCCCACTCTTTGGTCGACGTGGTGCAGGCGATGAAGCCACCACCCAAGCCTGGCGGTATCGAACCCTTCTTCTTCGAGGAGGCGAGCGACGTGCCCGATCCCCGAGAGCTCGATCCCACCCGCAAAAACCTCATGGTCTTCGACGACTTGATGCTGAGCAAGCAGAGCAAGTGCGAAGACTACTACGTGCGCGGTCGTCATAATAACGTGGACTGCTTCTACCTCTGCCAAAATTACTTCAAGCTCCCGCGGCAATCGATCCGGGAGAATGCCAACTTCATCTGCCTCTTTGAGCAGGATGCCAAAAATCGCGATCATATCCGCCGGGACCATTGCGGCGATCTCACCCCGGCTCAATTCGATGCCCTATGCGATCACTGCTGGGCCAAGCCTCACGGATTCATGACCATAGATCTCACGAGCCCCAAGACGGCTGGGAAATATCGATGCAATCTAGACGATTTCTATCGAGTCTAAGATAAAGAATGGATCACTTTCAGGAATTTTTCCTTGAGAATCAACGGGACTTGGATCTGAAGAATGCTCCGGAGTCCCCACCACGACCACCCCCTGAATGCGAGCACCAGTGGGAGCGTATGCTTATTAATGGTGAGATCCCGGGATATAGCTGCAGTCAATGTGGTGCTGAAAGATATGCTCGCCGCATCGATGATCAGGATTTCGAAGGAAGGACCTATAATTCCCACTCCAACCGCCAACCTAAGCCGCCGCCCGGACCACCGTGCAGCATCAAGACCGTCCGCGGCCATCGGTGCACGCATCCCTCCGTATCGGGCAGTGATAAGTGTAAGAAGCATTTGAATCTTTTCCCCGAGGCATGCTATCGGTGTGGTGCTCAGATCGCTCGCGGCAAAGATTTGCGTCATATCCACGACGAGATTATAGCCATACCCAAATTTGCCATCCTCTGGTCGGGCGTAAAAGTGAGGATAGTGGGGGAGTACGATATTAAAACCGCGAAGAGAATCAGCCGCGAGCCCTACTGCTCTTTCGAGTGCCTCTTGGATGCGAAGTCTCCGTATGAACTTCCTCCACGCTGGCAGGCAATATTCAAACGCTAAGGGGCGATCCATCCCTTCGGGAATCCACGGTTTTTTCATCCCGCTGAGGCAGGAGGTAAAAAAGCATCGGAGAATGATCGATCAAACGCTATGGGGAGATCGATCCATCGCTTAGGGGCGTTCATTCCAACGCTATGGGGCGATCGATCCATCGCTTAGGTTCGTTCATTCCAACGCTATGGGGCGATCGATCCATCGCTTAGGGGCGTTGGCGATGCTATAAATAAATGACGTTTATCAAGATCACTGATCCCAAGCAGCGTGAGGCGCTTGCCAGGGACTTGCAGGAGACCAAGCGCAGCATCCAAGCTAGCGATATGCAGCGTCGCCTAGATAAGATCGGACTCAGTCGCGACCTTTCCAAGATATTCAAGCCCGTGGTCGAGACGCAAAAGGAGACCGCCTCCCAGATCACCAAAAAGATCGAAGATATCCCACTCGCTCTGCCCGCCCCGGTGCCTGCCCTTCCCCCTCCTCTCCCTACCGACGAGGACGATGACGACCAACTTGCCATCGAGCAAGCATTGAAAACTAACCTCGGTCCGCGAGCCGCCCACTATCTCCAGCTCAGTATGACTCCCCAGGCCGACCATACCTTTGGATTGCGCGTGGAAGACGATACCATCATGATCGGGAGTCTGCCCGTCACCTTCGATGGAGACGATATCTTCGTCGATGGCGAGCGCTATAAGGGTACTCCCGGCCTATGGGAGCTTATGGTCCTGAAGCATCCCAAAGATTTCGACGTGGAGGACTTGCATACCTATGGCGATATCCTGCGAGCATCTAATGTCATGTATCAAGGCAACTCTGCGCTCTCGCAGACCCCCAAGGCCAGCAAAAGCCGTAAATGGAAGGAGATCGTCTCGTATATCTATAAGCAAGATAAGTATGGCAGCGGGGTGCCCACCGTCTTCCTCCCTAAATGCTTCAACCAGCTGCTGGATCGTCTCGATCTTTGCGCTGCCGCCTACCAGGCTGGGAATAATGGGGTGTGCAACGAAATCGTGGCCATCCTCGACGCCATGAGGAAGTCCGGTCATATCAGCAGGGATGAGTACGAGAAGCTACATCGAAAGCTCCTCTAAATAAATTTACGATGCCTTTATTAGTGAATCACGGATATCGTCGGAAGTATGCCGTCGGCGGACGAGGCCTTTTCGATACCATCGCCAATCTAGCCGGACGGGTGCTTACCTCCTCCGCCGCCAAGACGTTGGGTAGCAAGGCCGTGAGCGCCGCCACCAATGCAGCCCTGAAAGGCGTGGAGAAAGGTGCAAGCAAGGCGGTGGACCACGTCGTTAATCGAGTGACCCGCAAAAAGAAGCCTCAAGCACCACCCATCAAGTCCAAGAGGACCTCGCAGCAGCAGGCCCGTCTCAATAATCTCATCTCGGGCGGGGGCATCGCCACCATCCACGACTTCGTCCAGCGCTATAGATAAATATATGATGGCCGATATGCTCTCTATCACCGAAGGACTAACTTTCGATGAAAGTCTCCAGGAATATCAGGTTCACGAATACGAACCTCAAGCCGGGGCGCAGCTGAATAATGCCGGCGCAGAGATACGCATCAATATCGAGACTCAGGATCTCTTCCTCCATCCCGCCGAAAGCTATCTCTTGATCGAAGGCCGACTTCAGAAGAATGATGGCACTGCATATGCTGACGGCGATCTGGTATCGCTCATCCATAACGGTGTCATGTATCTCTTTCGTAGCATCAGCTACCGACTCTCCGGCCAGCAGATCGAGCACCTCAACGACCCCGGCATCGCCACCACCATGCTAGGAATGTTGACGTACCCCGACGATTTTTCCAAATCCCAAGGCCTCAACCAGCTATGGTTCAAAGATTCCACCACCGATGCCGAGGCAGATAACGTTGGATTCGCAGCGCGCCACGGATATATCATCACCAAGCCAGTCAATAAGGGATCCTTTTCCTTCTCCATCCCGCTCAAGCACGTCTTTGGCTTTGCCGAGGACTATGATAAGATCGTCTACGGATTCAAGCACGAGCTCTCCTTGGTGCGCGATTCGGATGCCAATGCCATCCTCCGAGCCGCCGCCGTCAACGACGTGGCCAAAGTAGTCTTGAGCAAGGTCTCGTGGTTCGTCCCCCACGTCATCCCGTCCGACGAAAAGAAGCTGCGGCTCTATAAGACCATCCAGAGCAAGACCAAGATCGATTGCGGATTTCGCATGAGGCAGTGCGACTCCATAGCCGTGCCCCAGACCTCGCAATTCCACTGGCGTCTGGCCGCTAAAAGTGGACGTGAGAAGCCACGATGGATCATCGTCGCCTTTCAGACTGAAAGGGGCAACGACCAGCTGCATAATGCTGCCGTCTTCGACCACTGCCGATTGCGAAATATCCACGTGACCCTCAATGCGGAGCGCTATCCCGCCGTGGACTTCAATGCCGGCTTCACCCAATGCAGGGTCGCCAGGGTCTATAAGGAGGCTGCCGAATTCCGCAAGAAATTCTATAGCATGGAAAGTCTGCTCAGCAATGGTGGCATCAATCCCTCCGACTTCATCGATCTCTATCCCCTATTCGTCATCGACGTGAGCCATCAGTCCGAGCGGCTGAAAGAGTCGACGGTGGATATCCAGATCCGAGCCGACTTCGAGCGCAACGTCCCTGCCAATACCCAAGCCTTCGCCCTGATCATCTCCGATCGAATCCTCCAATTCGAATCCGACGGCCAGAAGATGAGCGTCGTCTTCTGAGGAGGGTTAGATAAATGGATGCTTCACTTTTGCGGAAAATCGCCACCAATACCGAGCCCAAGCATGGGTTCTCCTTCATCGTCTCTGGGAACGATAGTCAGATCTTGACTCGCTTCAATCCACCCCTCCAGCTGCGCGAGGAGAAATCTTACGAGATAACCCTCGTGAATCTGGAGACTTATTACTCCATCCCCAATATTCATGCTGGGAATAATTCCTTCCGCTACTCTCCCGACGATGGCGCCCACTGGTTTCCCATCGCACTGAGCACCGGCTCTTATGGCATCGACGATATCAATGATGAGATCCAGCGGCAACTGCGGCTCAATAAGCATAAGGCTAAGATCCTTCTCGATGCCAATCGCGCGACGCTGAGAGCGACCCTCACTTTCGCTAGAAATTATCAAGTGGATTTCGACGTGCTCAATAGCATCAGTTCGGTGCTTGGATTCGAGCGCCGGACGTATGCCTACGATCGAAGCACTAATGGCTACGTGGAAGGTGAGAATATCGTCAATATCATCAACATCAATAGCATCCTGGTGAATAGCGATATCATCCACGGAAGCTACGTCAACGGCACCCAGCAGTCCACCATCTATAGCTTCTTTCCCGCGGTCGATCCAGGCATGAAGATCATCCAGACTCCCAAGAATCTGGTCTACTTACCCGTGACCCTGAGGACCATCGATCGCATGCAGACGTATCTGACCGATCAAGACGGTCGCCCTATCGATCTGCGAGGAGAGAATCTCACCATCCGCTTCCATCTGCGTGAGGTATAAATAAATGGATTATCAAGAGTACGGTCTCAACTTGACGAAAGGTCAGGCAGAGAAGATTCAGCGTGCGGCAAAGAACGGTTGCCCCGTGAGCGTCCGATTGTCGCATGCCAACCTATCCGGTAATCATAAGATGTTCCTCACTCGCCGCCAGATCCAGCGCATCGCCAAGCTCTTGCAGAGCGGTAAGGGTGGTATGGTCTTGGAGATGAGTCCGAAGCAGGTGAGGTATAACGTGCAGAAAGAAGGTGGATTCCTCCCCATGCTCGCAGGTCTCGCCTCTGCTGCGCTACCCATGCTAGCCAAAACCGTGCTACCTGCTTTGGGCGTGGGCGCATTGAGCGGTTTGGGTAGTGCTGCCATCCAGAAGGCCGTGGGATCTGGATTATATCTCAAGAGGGGTGGAGAAGTATGCTGCGTGAAACCTCGGGGTCGTGGTCTGTATTTGAGCCCAGACACTTTGCCCAATACCTACGGCGATGGATTGTACTTGAAGAGCGGACGTCAATTCTACGATGGTAAGGGGCTGATCTTAGGCCCCAATAGCCCATTTAAGAGTATCCCCCTGCTCGGCATGCTCCTATAAATAAATGACCGATGACGTGGATGCTAAACTCGAGGATTTCCTGGAGTCCGAAGTTCTGAAATATGCCCGCATGCTTCGGATCTATAAGCGACTCGATAAGGTGGTCTCCATTGTCCAAGCTGCGGCCTCCATAAGCAGTCTGCTACTTACCAGCGGCACCATGGGATCTGCTCTGACCGGGGTTGGTGTCGCGGCGTCCCTCCCTCTTGGATCCCTCGCTTGCCTGTGTGCTACGACCGCCCTAGTGCTCTCGCTGATCGCCAAGCGAATCACCAAGAAGAAGAAGAAGCATCATGATACTCTCCGCTTGGCCAGATCCTACCAATCCCAGCTCCCGGGTGAAGATGGTGCCCCTGCCGTCTGCCTGAAGAATTACTACGATGAGAAAGATCAGTTGCGCCGACCTTCTACCACTTTTAGTGAGGACCTTAATGCGCATGCGCCGTAAAAACACGCCTCGTCACTCCGCTACGCTTCGCTCCGCTACGCTCGAGGCGCTAAATAACCAAAAAAAATTTCCCATCCAGCTCTTTTGCCGGATGGGAAATTTTGTACCCCAACCCCCAACTTTTTTTTTTTCATCCTCACATCCTCACCAGGTCGTATGAGAGGTATTGCTGTTGAGATTTCTTGCTCAGCTTGAATCCCGTGCTCTGGACGAAAGCTCCTTGCAAGGGACCCTTCTCTTTGTTGAGCGTGGGGCAGGCCCATACCTTGATAGTCTCCCCTCCTCGATTTTTTAGAGTGAGAATTTTGCTTTTGTTTTTGTCAAATTTTCCATCCACTTCCACCACCTCCAAGATCTTATAAAACACCTCGGTGGGTATGTCCCTCCATTTGAGAGCTTCCTGATTCTGCTCCTTTACTTTCTCCTGAAGGGCGTCCTTGCTGGGAAAATCCTCCATGTTGACGAATCCATTATGTAAGAAAGTCATGATTTACCCTATACTCAATAGGAATGCCGTCTGTTTGCATTTTGCCCTCGAGGTGGGGATTTCTATGCAGGATTCTGCATGTGTGAGGCAGAATCGGCTTTGCCCTACTACTTCTGGCACTAACAAAGTTTTCAAATAATTACAATTAGAAGTATACAAAACTCTTGAGAAATAATAAAGCTACAAAAATTGGCGTAATACTGGTATATATTTCACGGACATTGTGTAGTAGGGATATTTAAGACATCAAATGGCATGTAGAGACAGCAAAAGACCGATAAAAATTAAAAAAAAAAAAAGTCCAGTAATAACAATCTCTAATATATTTTACATCGAATCAGATATTAAAACAATGACTATATGAAATTAGTTTATCTTTGCAGATCTAGAAACAGTATATTAACAGGAGTTTATCCATTTAGAGTTGGATTGCAGGTGAGCCTCCCCTTTTTCTAACAATGTGTTCTCTCCAAAGTATTCGTTAATCTTAACATCTGGTAATGCATGACAAATCCACGTGTGATAGTCAAATCTTTAAACTTTAAAATGCGAGGTTGGCCGAGTATTTAAAACTAGTTTTAACTTCAATGTGTGACTTTTTCAAAATGAATTTATTGAAATTTATGAAACTGGTCAGAATTAACAGATAAAGCTCACTTTTACAAACTTCCCATCCACTGAAAGTTAATGTCTAATAAATCTGTTGAACATAAAGCTTTATCACAGACATGACAATTTCCCAATTGTAAACTTTCCTTAACAGAAAAGTTATCTTTTAGTGTTACTTATTGTACAATAGATACACACAAATATATATATATATATATAATTACAAGTATTACTTCAGGCTGCTCAATATCTGTCAGTCTGATTCCTGCATGATAAGCGAAAACAAGAAATATCATATATATTTATTTTATCATCTGCAAATAGATAAGTATCCAATTTCATTACTCCGAATATTTTGTCTCTTCGTGTTATTTTTTTTCATTTCATATTTCCTTTTTATAATTTGGATAATTTTTTGTGTGGAGAAAACGTGTTCATTAAAGAAAGAGAAAAGGTCAAAATGAGGAAAATAAAATGTGGGAAGGGTGAAATATAGACACAGGAGACAAAATTCGGTCTACCCATTTCATGTGCCTTTAAAAATGAGTTTCCAATGTAACCATACTATCTTATTGTATGTTTTAGCATAGTTCTTTACTACCTCAAGACACTAGACATCTGTCATTGGACACCCCGACCCTTCCAGAGAGACTGAAACATCTGGGATATTCTACTCACATGATAGGAAAGTATGTACACTATCATTAATAATTGATTGTTTTGTTTTGTTTATTAAGCCCAAAATCTGGTTTATTGATAATTGCTATGCATATTCCGGTCAGCAATGGGTGCTGCGAATGGCATACTAAAATATCTCTGATCATGTGTGTACAAGATATAATTTTTGACATTTGGAAAGGGCACGGGAAAAGTTGGGAGATAACATTTTTGCGATCATTGAAACATTAACCCATATTTGAATACATTTACACCCATTTAAATAGAATTTTTATTCATTTATGCCGGTCAAATTTTGACTGGTCAGTACAAATTCCTTTTAAACGACATTCAGGTCATACAACATACATATCAATATAATAAAGTTATAAAAGGTTTACAATTTGAAAAGTTCAGGAATGATCGGTCCATTTACATTTTTATTAAAAATATCAACATAAAAGAATCTTTGATGGGACAGATGTTGTTATAGATTAGTATTGCCTCACAACTTTGATATTTTAATAATTTTACTACAAGGGGTACAAGATCACAAGATATATAACTATCTTAAAAAAACGATGAAATATATTTCATAAAAAGTTAAAACGTTGTTACAATTCTATATGCAGTTTTTTAACAATTGTGACGTCAGTCAGGGAAGAGTAAAGATATTAATCGTCTTGACCTTTGACCACCCATCCTTTCAGAGTATTTTCGGCGATTAAGGAAATTACAGAGTATTCACGATTCAGGACTTCAAATTTGATTGTCAAGTTACTCAGTATTCACTTATAAAAGGAATTCCTGTTAAGTATGTACGCATTTCCTGGCATCATCATGTCAGTGTTTGACCAACGTCATTTTGTTTTCAACATACATTGTAATTGTAAAATGTTGTTACCAATATAAAATGCGTGCATTGAATATAATGTCAACTTTTTTACATTTCCTTCGCACAAGTTTCATTTCTCCATTTTAAGATTTTAAGATAAATATAACAGCAGCATGTGATTATAAGATAAGATAAGATAAGATATTTTTATTTCCAATTATGGGCCCCAAAGGGCATACACATTACAACATCAATAATTTTTTCATAATACAATACAAACAATGAGATAAAAAAAAAAAAAGTTAAACGAGAACTATTTAAGTTCTTAAAGAATACGTAGATAAAGAATCTATAGTATGTTGTTTTTTTTTAATACTAATGCATTTTATTACAAGTGTGGTTGATATAGATAACAAACAAGCAGCCCAAAAAGAAAAAAAAAGAAAAATAGATATCCACATATGTATAGTACACAAAAAGTTGGATCAATTAAATATATAATAATTAGCCAAAAAGAAAGTAGAAATTAAACATGTCCATGACTCATCCTGTGTCAGCAGCAAATAGGAAAGCATTATGGTTTCCTAAAGGCAGCTGACACCAGAGGACGATACCTTATGGGCCATAGGCATGTAAAATGTGTGTAAATGTCTCTTTCCTACCTGTATCAAAAGCAAACAAGGAAGCATCATAGGTAACTTGAATGCAGTTGATACCAGGGGACGATGCCTCAAGGATATAAGAGAACATTTGAATAAATAATATATCTTAACAATTATTTTTTTTTTTTAATCGGCTAGTATGTTTGTGATATTCAGATGAATATAATTTTCTATGTCCAATCAAATGTATATACACACATAGATTTCCTTTAACTAATCTTCACTAAGGAAGATGTTTGTATATAAAATTACATATTATATATATGAGCACATAGACGTATAAACCGCACTTCCATTTTCATATCGAAATCCCATTTATACAAACTGATTACACCGAATCTTAAATACAACCTGCAATAATTTTAATACAAAAATATATAAAAACCCCAACCTGAACAATCGAGAGAATGTTGGGTGTATTCAGCCATGTGATGATATCAAACCAAAGAAACAAACAACCAAAAGACGTCATTCGTATACTCTAAATGATCATCACAAATTAAACGGAACATCTAAAGAACAAATCTTCAACAATTATTTTTCGGTTACTGTTTTGTTTAGACATAAGACCTTTATTTAAACACTATCTCTGGTAGATAATTGTTTCACAAGGCATCATCCAACATCTCACTTTTTTATAACGATCTCTTTCAGTCATACTTTACTAGCCTTCATTACTAATGGTTATATTGTAGAAAAGGGGGTGTCCTTATTAGGTTGAGTGTACTGTATGAACAAAAGGCTGTGTGGACTATACGCTCGACAGAAATTATCATAACAACAAAAATCCCCAAAACATCTAGATGTTATCATACGGTCTTCAGTCCCTTGTAATCCGTTAAACGTTAAACGCAAAAATGAAAAGGGGAGAGTTTTGTTTATCAGAGGCTCGAGGGTATAAAAATTTCAGAAAAAAATCAAACATTTATTTTTCATTACAAATTTTATTTATTTCCTTTTGTAGTTGTTACTTTATCATATGGTACAAAAATCATTCAAAACAATCAATTCGTGTTGGCCCAGATGACTTTCAAAATGTATATATCATTGAAAAAGTTCCAAATTATCTCCCTTTGGTGGAAAAAATGCCATTTTTTGGCTCTTAAATTGAAATATCTTTTTCAACTCATCGGTGACCTTTTTTTTTAATATAATTTCCATATAAGCTGTACTTAAACTAAATTATTGTAAAATTTTAGCGATTTCTGTAATAAATTTCTTTTTTTTATTTCGATATTACCATTATTTCTCCTATTACTTCAACAGAAAAAAAAAACGCCATTACAAAAATGTATGCTTCTTTCGAAGGCAGATTGTGAGCGCAAATGAACGGTGACCCCACTTTTTTATTTTATTTTTCTATTAACTATAAGATAAAGTTCATTTATAGAAAAATATAGAGAAATCCTATATAAATGATTTAGACCCGCGAACCGCCTTAAATAGTCACAGAACCGTTTTGTATACAATGACAACCATCGAAGTTTTAACCTCACTACAGTTTATTTTATTTGTTTGAAAAACGTAAACAAATAAATTGGTGCAATAATAAGATTAAAAGTATTCCAATCGGAGGTTATGAAGGTCAATGACTCTTCGCTTCTTAACATTGAATAGCCATTGGTCATCCTTTAAACTCCAGATTGTATCCAGTAGAATAGAAGTACTAAGTATTTGTTTATACAATATACGTGGGTCAGTTTGTAAATAGTTTAGATAAAAAGAAATCACGCCATCACTTGACCGTTTATTGCCAGGTTTTACACAAATTAGGTCTGTATGAGGTCATCGACCAACCAGAATTTGGACATTTTTTTGCCAGTGACCTTTTTGCACTCACCACTATCAATTTTCTTCTTCCTCAACTACTGGTCACGGGAAATACAAAAATGATTGTATACATATTTCATGCATGAAAGAAGGAAGGATATTCTATCAAATATCTTCTGCATGCGTATTTTGCGAAATATGAATTCAAGAATGCATTAGGTATTTCAATGACACAGCAGCCCAAAGACAACAATCTACCATGTACACTAGATGTTCGAAAAAAATGATAACAAAAAATTTCGTTGGTTGCTGCCCACTATATCAATTTTACGATTATTGTTTTATACAAAGTAAGGCGGAACTTCGGTCAGCAAGTATATAAATAGTTTAGCTTCATTGTTGCTAGCAAGTCGTCAACTCTGATGTTGTGAGTTTAAATTAAACATGAATTGACCAGTATTTGCTTTTTTTATGGTTTTCACTGGACGCTCCGTCCTCCCCTCCCCGCCAATCAAACCGTGACCCCGATATAACCAAGAGTGTTGTGGCGTTCAATACCAATTTAAAAAGCAACTAATCAAACTCAAATCAGGCTGTTGGATTTTTCGTTTTAATTGACATGACAGTTAGTTACATTTGGTTTCTGCTTGATAGTTGTCTCCTTTGCATCATACACTATCTGTTCTTTTAAGGTGACATTTATGTTTGCTTCATGTTCTTCAGATGGCACCTAGGGTTCTGTGATTGGAAGCACACACCTGTACATAGAGGTTTTGATTCATTCTTGGGATTTTTGAATGGCGGCCAGGATTACTACAAGCATAAAAAGGGTAAGCGGTTGTCAAAACAATTCTATAAAAATGAAATAAAATAAAATTTCCATACTAAAAAATTCTCTGTTTTTCCTTATTTTTAAAGATTAACAGAAAGATTTTTTTTCTTTCTTCAATAAAATGAAATATTTCTAACGATATGTTGTCCTGGTATCTATGATGAGTGTATTTACAACCACTGCTGGGTCAATGCCACTGTTGGTGGAGTTTATATCACCCGAGTAGTCAGCACGTCAATGCCACTGTTGGTGGAGTTTATATTACCCGAGTAGTCAGCACTTCTGTGTTGATATGGATTATCATTGATTATGGTGATAATCATAAGTTAACTGTTTACAAAACTTTTAATTTTTGAAATACTTAGGCTTTTCTAGCTCAGGAATAGATGACTTTAGCTGTATTTGGCAAAAGTTTTAGGTACATTTGGTCCTCAATGCTCTTCAACTTCGTACTTTATTTGGTCGATTTATCTTTTATTGATTCGAGCGTCACTGATAAGTCTTTAGTAGACGAAACGTGCGTCTGGCTCAAAAAAATTCAATCTTGGCAGAGACATATGTATTATGTATATGTATATGTCTCTGATCCTGGTATCTATGAAGAGTTTATTGTTACAGTATATATGAATGCGTCTAAATATGTGATAACTTTAATCAGTCTATCGTATAACATATGGTTATAAACATGGCTTTAGCTAACACCACAATTTCATTTTTCTAAGAATAACCCTACAATGTAAATATCAGTGCTGTTTTTATTTTTATTCTAAAGATAACTATGATATAAATTAATAATACTTGTTTTTATTTAAAATAACTTGACGTATATTTGTTCGTTTCAGAGAATACCTATGATTTTTGGTTGAATAAAACAGTTTATTATCCTCCAAAGGGAGAATACTCTACGGTAAGACAAGCAATAAAATTGAGCATGGAAATGGGGAATGTGTCAAAGAGACAACAACCCGACCAAATAAAAACAACAGCAGAAAGTCATCAACAGGTCTTCAATGTAGCGAGAAATTCCCGCACCCGGAGGCGTCCTTCAGCTGGCCCCTAAACAAATATATACTAGTCCAGTGATAATGAACGCCATACTAATTTCCAAATTGTACACAAGAAACTAAAATTAAAATAATACAAGACTAACAAAGGCCAGAGGCTCCTGACTTGGGACAGGCGCAAAAATGCGGCGGGGTTAAACATGTTTGTGAGATCTCAACCCTCCCCCTATACCTCTAACCAATGTAGTAAAGTAAACGCATAACAATACGCACATTAAAATTCAGTTCAAGAGAAATCCGAGTCTGATGTCAGAAGATGTAACCAAAGAAAATAAACAAAATGACAATAATACATAAATAACAACAGACTACTAGCAGTTAACTGACATGCCAGCTCCAGACTTCAATTAAACTGACTGAAAGATTATGATTTCATCATATGAACATCAGGCACAATCCTTCCCGTTAGGGGTTTAGTATCATACCATCATAACATAGATGAGAAGAACATAACCCGTGTCATGCCAACAACTGTTTTTAGAATAAATGTGTTTAGTTCCGATGCAAAGACCTTATCAGTGACTCAATATTAACGCCAAAATATGCAATCTTTAATGACTTGACAACAGTATCGTAATTATATCCCTTCTTAATAAGTCTAAGCATGTAATGAATCTTCCCTCTTTGTCAGTTGGCAACTTGCATGGTTGTTTTCTTGTCAACATTTATAAAAAAACATATTTTTATCACAAATTCAAAAGCTAGATAGTTTGAGAAATTGAAAGCTAAATTAAATCTTTACCAATTTTCTATGGGGAAACGATTACGTCCTCTATGAAACGTTAATTAATCAATAATCAAACAGTTTATTAAAAATAGAGAAACACATGTGGTAAAATACAAGGCATCTCGAGAACTTATATATTTTACTTATATTGTTTCCAATTTACTTATCTTTTTAGAAAACGTTTACTAGGAGAGCAGTTGACCTTTTCAGACAACACAAAGGAAAAAAGAATCCAATGTATTTGTATCTATCCTACCAGGCAGTTCACACTCCTCTTCAAGTATGTTCATTCATGATAATCTAAATAATAACATTAGATGTTACGATGATGTATGTTTCATTATCATACATAATTTTGATTTCCTAACAGCAATCTCGCGATGAATTTACAAAAAGAAGCATTCAATGCTTGATTAAAATATAGAACTCGGATTTCATTATACGAATATAGTATAAGAAGTCCTAGTTCTATATTTTAATTAGATTGAATTATTTTCAAGGAAAAGTATATTTGAGCCGGAATTTCCAAGAAATATTCAGTCTAAAAATGATGGTGTTTTAAATGTTATTTGCTAGCCTAGTCCATTACATTTTTTTTTTTTTTAATTATTCTTTATTTTGTATTTCTTCACCTCATACAATATTTATATGCATTTTATCAAAGAAAAATACAAAACATGTTTATTCATTTTGACCTGTCAGTGTCAGTGCTTATATGAACATCCCCCTCCCCATACAAAAAAAAAACAAAAAAACAAAAAACAGTATCTTAATCCTCTTTGCACAAGGATGATGCATATGATACTTCCTTTTTATATCTTCATCTCTACAATGACAAAGTTCAGGTTACGGCAAGACATTTTAAAGGGTATCCCCTTGATAACAATAATACCCCAGGGACAGACCTTGAATTCGACGCTGTGTAATATATATACACCCTTTAGATGAAATGGTAATTGCCGTAGAATTACAATAATTTGATAATAATGTAGATTAAAATGCCTCTAAACGGGTTAACAAAGCACAGGTTGTTCTGAAACCATCATAGAGATTCGATTATAAAATCATTCTTTAAAAGTAAAACATGTCCCATTGGTGGCCTTCGGCTGTTGTCTTCTCTATGGTCGGGTTGTTTTCGAATTGACACATTCCCCAATTCCTTTCTCAATTTTATTCCCTTTGATATTTCAGGTTCCAAAGAAATATGAGCGTATATACAAACACGTTACAAATAAGGATCGACGTACTTATAACGGTAACTATAAATTTATTGCTAATACATTTGGGTTTTATAAATCAAGGGCAATTACAGTTCATCATACGTCCTTTCAGAGTGTAAACATCCACATGTATCATATATTAGAAGATAAAAGGCTGAAACACCTTTCACGAACTGCATTTATAACTACTCTGTCATCACTGCTGGTAAGCGGATAGTCGTAACTTAAAGTTACGACCATCCGAAAATGGGAGACAACTCTAGGGATAAATTTTTCTTTTCCGATTTTCGTGCAGTAAAAGACTTATTTGAGCCAAACCGCTTGTCTCATACATACTAATCATGAGTGCGTTGTTATTGAAATCAAATTTGACACATTAAATAATTTCAATTTTCGAAAAATAGTCATTCAAAAATTTGAGCATGATGGTCGTAACTTTAAATTGTGATGGTCGTAATGTCAACTATAGTAGTTTGGATGATGGTCAAACCGACATAAGATGGTCGTAACCGATATAAGATGGCCGTAACCGACATAAGATGGTCGTAACGTTGAAAGATGACCGTAACTCAAGTATTTAGACGAACTTTTATCAAATTATTTAAAAAGTACTGTGCACATAACCATGTTAATAAACTCAGTTGATATATAAAGTTTACTACAAACAATATTATTTTATTTGTTACTCTGATAATGGTATGCAGAAATTAAGTTAAAGAATTATCAAACATACATTTTTGATATATTCCAAACGACCATCATTTAGGAGTAACAGTGAAAACCAATCAACTCGCATTAAGCCAAATTGTATGTTAGGCTTGAGTATTAATATATATTTTTTACTGTACGTTAAGGCATCAAATTGTTGAATACTAGTGTGTTCCCTCATATTTTCTTTTAGTTTTTTTTTGTTTACGACTTTTTATTACCTGCAATCATGTCGGCAGATGACATATTTGAACGTACAATTTTGAACACTCATCGTAATTTCTAATCAGCTTTTGCAGTTTTTATAAACCATTGGCTTTCAAATATTCGGCTTTTGGTCGTTCATGATTAATAAAAACCCACAAATGCCAGGTGTTTTTAACGTGTTGTCTTTTTTTTTATCAATTGCATGACGATCTTGCAGTATATCATTGATATTTGTTCTATGTATTGGTACGGAATAAAAACTTAATCCATGGGGTCGCAGTGAACATTGTGTTAACCTAGAAAGTATGAATATTGTTGATATAAAGTTTACAATGCTACACGCGTTGAACTTGAGAGTAAGATCAAATATTAGTAGTTCGTAGCCAGGCTTGTAGCCAGGGTATATTACAAGGTAGAACTAAATGTACTGCGGCAACTATCACATACATATGCAGGTATATAGTTTACAATGCTACACGCGTTGAATTTACGAGTAAGATCAAATATTAGAAGATTGTGGCCAGGCTTGTAGCCAGGCTTGTAGCCAGGATAAAATTACAAGGTAGAACCAAATGTACTGCGGCAACTATCACACACATATGCAGGTATATAGTTTACAATGCTACACGCGTTGAATTTACGAGTAAGATCAAATATTAGAAGATTGTAGCCAGGCTTGTAGCCAGGATATATTACAAGGTAGAACTAAATGTACTGCGGCAACTATCACATACATATGCAGGTATATAGTTTACAATGCTACACGCGTTGAATTTACGAGTAAGATCAAATATTAGAAGATTGTAGCCAGGCTTGTAGCCAGGATAAAATTACAAGGTAGAACCAAATGTACTATCACATTCATCTGCAGGTTGAAAATAATGTTTATGTTATATGTTTATATTGTATGAAGGTACTCAGATTTAAAAGACCAGCACGCTGAGTTGAAGCATAAAGTTCTATCGTTAAAATATTAATATTGGCTACAAGCTATGTATGAATATTGTTTACTGAAGTTCTTTTGCTGAAGTTATAAACATCACATTATCATCAGCATATAGTAAACAATGTAAATTGCTAACTCCTTTAATATTCGTTAGAAAGAAGTTTAAGGATCCATACCATGAAGGAATTTTTGACTCGTGTAGTAATTTTTATTCTAAATATGCTTCCCCCAGTAGTGGAAAGATGATCCCAAATTTTCAAGCCTGTGCCATTATCTGATCATAGACTTTGCAATGTCAAAATGCAGAGGGAATCAACCGAGTTCTGAAAGAGTAGCAAAATGTGTTGCTATTTTGGTAACACCAAGTAAATGTTCAAATTCAATGTGTAGTCTTTCTGAAAGAAGCTTTGGATAAGTCTGATCTACATTTGTAGTCATAGATTTTAATTTTTATAAAGGGTTGAAATATCTCCAAATTTATGTACTATATAAGAGAATAGGTTTTATTGTATGATCAAATACATGAAGGCTTTTTTTTAAAACTTGGATTCAGTGACAGAAAGTCCTTGCGTAGCTTATTGTAGACTTTTAACGCCTTATTATACAATTCTCTCTGAGCGAAGGAAAAAGTTCCAGATGCACTAAAAGTTATTGCTAAATATTAACAATGTTGAGCACAATCAATAAGTCTGTTATCAAAATAAAAATCATGTTTGATATATCTGCCTGTCTTATAAAATATAAGCACCTTGGTTTTAATGGGATTAATTTTCAAACACCAATCTTTACAATAGGTACTTAATCCATCAACTTTACCCTGAAGTCCTTTTGCTGAAGTTAAAAAATGACAATATCATCAGCATACATATAGTAAAGAATGGACTGGTCGTGGATTAAAAACAGTTGGATCAGGGGAACTTTTAAAACAATCAGGAAGTTCATATATGAAAATTTTAAATAAATTTGGACACAAATTGTCTCCCTGTTTTACTCCAACTTTAGTTCTAAAGAGATCTGTTACCTCTTTTTAACTATATCCAATAGCCCAATAGCTTAAGTTTTATCCCTGGGAGAATGTATCAAAAGCCTTCTGGAAATTATTTTTTGATAGTTTTTGAGAATTTTTCATGGTCAATGATAAAGCTGTGAAAATCAAGAGAGAACATTTTCTCGCCAACATTTTAATGGCTAATATCTCGAAAACAAGCACTTGAACCCCTATATTTTTTTTGCTTTTTTATTCCTCAATTCATCTTCTATCAATATATACTAGTGTAATGCAAAGTTATTTATTTTGAAAGTGAGCAGCGAACTTCCTTAATTTGAGTACGGACCAGCGAATTCGCGGGTACGGTCAAGTCTCGATAACGACCCCCATAACATTATTTTGATTCCTTACTTATGCGCTTTCGACTTAAAGTATCAATTTTAAATTGTAGATGTTTCTTTTAAATTCCACCTAATAGGTAGATAATAGTTTTTAAAAAGTTTATCTTTCCAAAAGATGCTAAATATATAAAGAAAATAAATCAGGATACTGTTATTTCAAGTGATGTCAAATTTGTTAAAAACGCCTTTTCTTAATTCGTAACAAAACTAAGAATGATCATAACCAGAGCTGTGTTTCTTGTTTTAAAATGAATTCTCCACTTTTGAGAAATTTATATTGTTATTGAATTTAACCGCTTATAACTATTTGCCTCTTGGTTAATTTTATACATTATATTTAAGTAACAGTGACTGGTTATTTAATTTTGTATTGTTTTTTTCTCGATTCGTTCCATTTTTCTTCCCTTTCGCACTTTACAGGTACCCCTCTCTTCACCCCTTTTAGTTTTTATCATTAATTTTGGTGAAATCAATTTCACAAATATATCATATAATATATTCATATAATAAAAGACACGTTTAAAACCCTTGACTTGTCTTATTCGGTCCTATCTAATAAACAGTTACGACCATCCTGAACATTTTTTTGTTTTAGTTACGACCATCATGCTCGAATTATTAAATGACTATTTAACGAAAATTGAAATGTTTTTATGTATCAAACTTTGTTTCAATATCAACGCACTTACGATTAGTATGTATGAAACAAGCGGTTTGGCTCAAATAAATCTTTTACTGCACGAAAATCGAAAAAGAAAAATTTATCCCTAGAGTTGTCTCCCATTTTCGGATGGTTGTACGACCAACCGCTTACCAACCGTGTACCATGAAAACCATACTTTTGTATATATTACAGTCTGATTTGTATTGTCTATCATCTCATAGACACAATTTGTCATGTGACCGTGACGTCACCAACGTTTTTCCATGATTTATTTCTTAAAATGGAATTAGAATTCAATTAAGGACTGACAATAATATTTGTTCTGTGTATTCGAAATCATAAAAAATGTGGTACACACTGAATAACCCGCGTAGCTCCTTAAACACACATAACACATAATGTTAGTTTATACTATTACAGGAATGGTAACGGCAATGGACCAATCAGTTGGCACAATTCTCTCTGCTCTGAGGAAATACAAAATGCTGGGAAATACAATTATTGTATTTACAACTGATGTAAGTTACTGGTTGAAAGCCTCGTCATGACGTTGAACTGAACAACAGCAATACAAGTGTTTTTCATTTTTTTTCTTGTGTCCTGAAAGAATAACCTTATTTTTCTTTGCACCAGTTAAGGACTACAGGCGTTTTATAAATCTAAGCATGAGATTGTATCCCCCCCCCCCCAAAAAAAAAAGAAAAGAAAAGAAACAAAGTAAAGTTTTATAATTGCCATTTCTAGTTATTTTAGATTTAAAGATCAAAGATGAGTAAGTATAAAGCTGAATCACACAAACTTTCTTTATTTGTTTTTTTTTAAATACTTTATTTATATGTTCAGAATGGAGGAGCAGCAAATATTGCCGGAAGTAATTTGCCTCTCCGTGGGTCTAAGACGACATTGTGGGAAGGTGGTACCCGTGGGGTTGGTTTTGTGTATAGTAAGAGATTGTTCAAGAGGAAATACGTCCATGAAGGGTAAGTAAAGTCTTGTTAATGAAAGAAATTATGAGGGTAACTAGTGTCCAGGGAAACACATGGTCATGACTATTACCGAAGGAAGTAAAGACATATGAAACAACCCACAATACACAGAACACTACACATAAGTACCTTGGAGACACATATATTATATTTCTTATATATATTTCACGGGGTTCTGCTAAAATGTTCGTACTAAAATGAGAAGTTCACAATAGGAAATTAAACAGTTCACCTTGGTATAAACACCAGAAGAGAGCACACACAGCAATTTTGAGAGATTTATGTACATTTTGAGTATTTATAAGCAAATATACAAAGGACATTGTTAACTAACATCAACATTCGGTTGAAAGGAAAGCTGTTTTTGTCTTTAGGGTGCACATTCATTCATTTTGATATCTCCTTTGAACAAAACCAGGACTCCCAAAAATAAATACGTTATAAAAGATGTAAGATAAACAAAACATCTCTTTTGGCAGTTTTAATCACTAATATGTACCACCAGTACTGTACGTACATATAGCGGTCTTTTCAATTTCATTTGTATAGTAAACAAGTAAATCATACAGAGTATCTGATGGTGATGAAACAATACGACAATCCTCAAATAGTCCAATAGAAGCATACATTAAGAATGTGTTGAACTTTCTACGCTCTTTCTTCATCATTTTTTTGAAAATGACTGTTGAGGTATTTACAATATAAGTAAAATATCTTTTAGGTTGTTCCACGCTGTTGATTGGGTACCCACATTATTAGCTGCTGCTGGCGGTAAACAAGGTAGGTTTTTACTTAGTTTAAACAATTGTGAACAGTTTCATTGACAACCAGGTTTCAATGTTCTGAATTTTCAACCAACACTTTTACGCAAATCATTAAATTGACACATTTCCATTTGGTGTAGAATCCAATACTGGTAAGGGCTCTTTGTCAAATTATCATATTCATTTTATAATATCGCTTTAACTTGCCAAAATATCTAAATACTAAATACTACCAAATATATAAAATATCTGTAAGCATATATATCTTTTTCTATGATTTAAGACAAGAAATTAGATGGAATAAACCAGTGGCCTATGTTACGTGGAGGTAAACCATCAAGAAGAAATGGATTCGTCTACTCTATAAGTGAAACAAGTGCAGCAATACGGTAAATATTATTTTTACACTGTTTAATGCATGACTCATATTGAGCAGGATTTGCTAACTGTTCCGTAGCACATTAATATGTGTGACTCTGTCTTTGGTTTTCTATGTTGTGTTTAGCGTACTGTTGTTTGCCTTTAAGTGTGTTTTCCCCATGGCGTTGTCAGTTTATTTACGACTTATAAGTTTGAATGTCCCTTTAGTATCTGTCGCCTCTGTTTTGAGTATATCATGATGTTCAACTTTGTTTCTTATATGTATACAGTGACTATAATCACAGAGATAAAATCATACTATGCATAATGTTAATGAGGCTGAAACCCAATTAACTAATAAACCAAAAAAGACAACATTATTTCTTGTTTATACTGTGTAAAAATACTTTGACTCAAACAAGCATTTCTACGTTTTGTATTTTATGGCCATTGACGTAATACATTATAATTAGTTATCAAAGGTACTAGGATTATAACTTTGTACGCCAGACGCGCGTTTCGTCTACACAAGACTCATCAGTGACGCTCATATTAAAACATTTATATAAGCCTGGCAATATTGATGATTTATTACAACCACAACGACGATGCTGGTGGTGGATGTTGAGTCCCCGAGATATAAGAAGATGAAAATGCTAACAAATATTACTGACTTTCCATTTAGTAAAAATAATATTCATGATACTTCAATCTATTTTTCTACCCCCAGGTATGAATTACCATAGCTGAATTTGGCAAAAATTTGGTTCCTCACTGCACTTCAACTTCGTACTTTATTCTTCCTTTTTAACTTTTTTGATTCGAGCTCGAGTATAGATGAATCTTCTTTTGAAGACGAAACACGAGTATGTTGTACCAAATCTTGATCTTGGTACCTATGCGGACTAGTCCTTAATACTCTTCAACTTACTTCTTGTTTGACTTTCTCACTATTTTGATATGAGCGTCACTGATGAGTCTTATGTGGACAAAACGCGCGTCTGACATATCAAATTATAAGCCAGGTACCTTTAATAACTATTTACACCACCGGGTCGATACCGCTGCTGGTGGACGTTGCAAAAGTATTAATTATTTGAAATACTAAGTATTTTCCTATCCCAGTGATAGATTACCTTAATAGCCGTATTGGGTCACCAATACTTTTCAATATTGTACTTGATTGAATTTTTCACTATTTTAATCTGAGCCCTCATATATATGAGGCTTATGTAAACGAAACGCTCGTTTTACGTATCAAATAATAATCCTGGTGCCTTTGACAATTATGCACACCACTGGGTCGATGCCACTGTTGGTGAACGTTTCATCCCTGATGGTATCACCAGCCCAGTAGTCACGCTTCGGTGTTGACATGTATTTCAATTTTATATGATCATTTTTAGCTCACCTGGCCCGGAGGGCCAAGTGAGGTTTTCCCTTCACTTGGAGTCCTGCGTCCTGCGTCGTCCGTCGTCGTTACTTTTACAAAAATCTTCTCCTCTGAAACTACTGCGCCAAATTTAACCAAACTTGGTCCCAATCATTATTGGGGTATATAGTTTAAAATATGTGTCCGGTGACCCGGCCATCCAACCAAGATGGCCGCCACGGCTAAATATAGAACATAGGGGTAAAATGCAGTTTTTGGCTTATAACTCAAAAAGCAAAGCATTTAATGCAAATCTGCCATGGGGGTAAAATTGTTTATCAGATATATCTGCCCTGAAATTTTCAGATGAATCGGACAACCCGTTGTTGGGTTGCTGCCCTGAATTGGTAATTTTATGGAAATTTTGCTGTTTTTATACGCCCGTCAAAATTTTGACGGGACGTATTATGGTATACAAATGTCCGGTGTCCGTCCGTCCGTCTGTCCGTCTGTCCGGCGTAAACATGTCGCACCGTAACTTGAGAACGACTTATCCAAATTTCATGAAACTTAACATAGTTGTTTCTTATGATGGTCAAATGATCTGTATACTTTTTGGTGAAAATAAGATTAAAACTTTTTGAGTTACGGCACTTTGTAACTAAAACAGGGGTGTGTTTTTTTCACATGTCGCACCGTATCTCAAAAACGATTCTTGATTATGGCTTAAAACTTAAAACACTTCTTAGTTATATTAATCTTAATATCTGTATACTTTTTGGTGATGATTAAAAATTTTATTTTTGAGTTATTGAGTATTTTGTAAAAAAGGGGGAGGTTTTTTTTACATGTCGCACCATATCTCAAAAATGATTTATGATTATTTCTTAAAACTTTACACATGTCTTTGTTATATTAATCTAAAGATCTGTATACTTTTTGGTGATGATTCAAAATTTCATTTTTGAGTTGTTGAGTATTTTGTAAAAAAGGGGGAGGTTTTTTTTTACATGTTGTGCCGTATCTCAAAAACAATTTATGATTATTGCTTAAAACTTTACACACTTTTTTGTTATATTAATCTAAAGATCTGTATACTTTTTGGTGATGATTCAAAACTTTATTTTTGAGTTATTGAGTATTTTGTAAAAAAGGGGGAGGTTTTTTTTACATGTCGCACCATATCTCAAAAATGATTTATGATTATTTCTTAAAACTTTACACATGTCTTTGTTATATTAATCTAAAGATCTGTATACTTTTTGGTGATGATTCAAAATTTCATTTTTGAGTTATTGAGTATTTTGTATAAAAGGGGGAGGTTTTTTTTACATGTTGTGCCGTATCTCAAAAACAATTTATGATTATTGCTTAAAACTTTACACACTTTTTTGTTATATAAATCTAAAGATCTGTATACTTTTTGGTGATGATTCAAAACTTTATTTTGGAGTTATTGAGTATTTTGTTAAACAGGGGAGGGTTTTTTTTACATGTCGCGCCGTATCTCAAAAATAATTTATGATTATTGCTTAAAACTTTACACTCTTCTATGTTATATTAATCTAAAGATCTGTATACTTTTTGGTTTTGATTCAAAATTTTATTTTAGTGATATTTAGTTTTTTGTAAAATAAAAAAAAACAGGGATGGGGGTTTCACATGTCCCGCCGCGTCTCAAAAACAATAAATGCATGGTTATTGCTTAAAACTTTCTCAGAAACTATTTATGATTATTGCATAAAACTTCCACACAAGAAATTCGGGCGTATCATGCGCTCATGGCGCAGCTGTTTATTGGTTATTATCTTGAATATTATTATAGATAGAGATAAACTGTAAACAGCAATAATGTTCAGCAAAGTGAGATTTACAAATAAGTCAACATAACCGAAATGGTCAGTTGACCCCTTTAGGAGTTATTGACCTTTATAGTCAATTTTTAACCATTTTTCGTAAATTTTAGTAATCTTTTACAAAAATCTTCTCCTCTGAAAATACTTGGCTAAATTAATCCAAACTTGGCCACAATCATCTTTGGGGTATGTAGTTTAAAAAAATGTGTCCGGTGACCCGGCCATCCAACCAAGATGGCCACTACGGCTAAATATAGAACATAGGGGTAACATGCAGTTTTAGGCTTATAACTAAAAAATCAAAGCATTTAGAGCAAATCTGACGGAATTAAATTGTTTATTATGTCAAGATCTATCTGCCCTGAAATTTCAGATGGATCCGACAACCGGTTGTTGGGTTGCTGCCCCTAAATTGGTAATTTTAAGGAAATTTTGGCGTTTTTTGTTATTATCTTGAATATTATTATAGATAGAGATTAACTGTAAACAGCAATAATGTACAGCAAAGTAAGACCTAAAATTAAGTCAACATGACCAAATTGGTCAATTGACCCCCTAAGGAGTTATTGTCCTTTATAGTCAATTTTTAACAATTTTCATAAAATTTGTAAATTTTTACTAACATTTTCCACTGAAACTACTGGGCCAAGATCACTATAGATAGAGATAATTGTAAGCAGCAAGAATGTTCAGTAAAGTAAGATCTACAAACGCATCACCATCACTAAAACACAATTTTGTCATGAATCCATCTGTGTGTCCTTCGTTTATGATATGCACATAGACCAAGGTGAGCGACACAGGCCCTTTAGAGCCTCTAGTTATAAATTTACTGTTAGCAAAAGTCTGTACTATTCGAGATACTAAAAACTTTCTTATCTCAGGCATATATTACCGTAGCCGTATTCGGCTCAAATTCCACAACTTTTGGGATTGTTGGGTCCTCAATGCTCTTCAACTTTGTACTTGTATTTTGATCTTAGCGTCCCTGATGAGTATTATTTAGACGAAACGTGTATCAAATTATAAGCCTTGTGTTTCTTGATAACTATTATATATATCTACAAATTAGACTTCTTAATTCCGCTATTAAGATAGAAAAGGTAACCCAATTTAAACAACAAAAGATTAATGATTTTTTTTAATACTGTATCTTTCTCTTGAACATGTATGTCGTGTGTAATGTGTTGGTTTTATTTCAGAATTGGTGACTACAAACTTATTGTAGGAAGTCCAGGGATTTATAACCAATGGTTTACAATGCCCAAAACTAAGTCGTTCTGTAACAGTGGAGAAGTCGCCGAGGATATATTTTTATACGATAATTTGAATAATGCTGTCCGAAATATAAAGAGTTACATCAGTTGGTTTGGAAGTACATTGCCTGGATATTCTTATTGGCGACATTATAAACGATTGCATGCTCTACAGAAGTGTAAGCAGAAGGCTAAGAAAGAAAGACAGAAGTGGGTGTTTCCTAAGTTCCTGTTATATAACATAAAAGGTATGAAAATAGTGATATCTATCTTAATTATAGACTGATTGTATCGCTATAAGTTAAAATTACAGCGGTATACACACAGGAAACCAGAATGTAGACACCACTTAATATTCAACACACAATGAAATATTCTCATACAATATGTAACGAAATATTCTCATTCAATATGTAATATTCTATATACAATAAAATATTCACATACAATATGTAATATTCTATATACAATGAAATATTCTATATACAATGAAATATTCTACATACAATATGTTATAGTCTACATACAATATTATATTCAACATACAATTTATTCTACATACAATGTAATAATTTGCATACAAGGTGATATTCTACATACAATGTAATATTCTCCATACAAGGTAACATTCTACATACAATGTAATATTCTACGTACAATGAAATATTCTACATACAATGTAATATTCTACATACAATGAAGTAATCTATATAATATACAATATTAATGTAAAACAAATCAATTGATTTGATATATAGAAAACCACATACAATGTATATTGCCTTTATCTATATACAATTTTATATTCTTCATACAATGTAATGTTCTACATACAATGTAACATTCTACATACAATGTTAAAAGTAAAATCACAAAAATACTGATCCCCGAGAAAATTCAAAACAGAAAGTCCCTCATCAAATGGCAAAATTAATAGCTTAAAATACATCAAACGAATGGATAACAACTGTCACACTCCTGACTTGGTACAGGTATTTTGTAATGTAGACAATAGTGGATTAAACCTGGTTTTACAGCTAGCTAATTCTCTCACTTGTATGACAGTCACATCAAATTCCACTGTATCGACAACGATATGTGAACAAAACAAACAGACATAATAGGTAAAAATGTCGAAAAGACAGCAGTCAACATTGTTTAATAATCTTAATCTCTAAATCAAACATGCAAATATGTAACAAAAAAAGCACAGAATGACGTATAGACCAAGCATATTAGCCAAAATTAAAGACAAGAATACACAAAGTTACCATAACACAATGACGTGATGTATAAGTACAAAACCACGTCATATATGCAACAAAAAAACACACAAATGAAATATTCCACATACAATGATTTTCTACACATAATGAAATATTCGTCGTACAATGCAATATATCAAAAATGTTTTAAATTTGCACATTATGCACCGAATAAATATTCGAATTCAATTGATTTGTTTTACATTTCAATAAACAAAACACATTTGACACTATTTTTTTTTGTTATAGAGGACCCTACAGAAACCAAGAATCTTGCCGGAAGTAAACCAGTGATATTCAGAAAGTTAAAAAGTCGTTTGGAGAGGTACTGGAAAAGAGCTAAGATTTTCCCAAATCAATCTACATTCAGTGATAATACTGGAAAAGTCAATGAAGTATGGACACCTGGCTGGTGCTAAATGTTAGAACATTTGAATTCACGGTTATTAGCTTAAATTTACAAACTATTGGCTTACGTTTGGATTTGAAAAAACTTGAATGGCAATGCTAATTTCAGAAACATGTTTTGAGTATTATTAGATGAGTGTGCAGAATGAAAGTTTTGGACTGATTGCTGATTGCGTAACGTCATCACCGTTTAGAAGTTCTAAATATAGTTTGTTAATTCGACAATCATCCTTGCTTCACAATGTCAGTAGAGTGTTACTTATATATATGTAGGACAGTTATGTCTCATAGTTTAACAAGAAGAGGTTATCATCTGATCGTTACTGTATAAAATAGTTCAGATTATTATTTATAACAATATTTTCTATATTTCATATAATCTTCTATCATGTTGCCATTGTTAACTATTCTTAAGATGTGCATACTCTTCCGGAGCACATGAGATCATTCCCGATCATGCTGACATTGTTAATTTAGCTTTAGATCCACATACCCTTCCGGAACACCTGAGATCATCCCCGATCATGCTGCTATTGCTATTTCATCTTTCGATTTGAATACCCCGATCAAACTCACATTGTTAACTTAGATCAAGATTCGCATACCCTCCTGGAAAACCTTAAATCACCCAGATCATGCAGTCATTGTTTACACATTTTCAGAATGGAATACCGTCCCGGAGCACCCGATCATGCTGCCATTGCTAAATAAAGGCAACAGTAGTATACCGCTGTCAAACTCATAAATCCATGGACAAAAAACAAAATCGGGGTAACAAACTAAAACTGAGGGAAACACATAAGATATAAGAGGGAAACAACGACACAACACTACAATGTAACACACACAGAAACGGACCAAGCATCAGACAAAATCCCACGAGAAAAACAAATATAACATCAAAACCAAATACATGAATTTGGGATAGACAAGTACCGTGACACGTCTTATCGCAATGTGAATTTACACTTAAAATTAAGAGAAAACAAACGACGCAACGTTAAAATGTAACACACACAGAAACGAACTATAATATAACAATGGCCATATTCCTGACTTGGTACAGGACATTTTTAAAGAAAAAAAAATGGCGGGTTGAACCTGGTTTTGTGGCATGCCAAACATCCCCTTTTATAGCCATGTGAAATATAACATTAAAATGACAACTCAACACCACAGGACTACAATATAAATAAATTGGAGAATACAATTGACAAAGAAACACACGAACAACAGCCAACAAAAGGCAACAAGTTGAAAATTTTAATACGCCAGAAGTGCATTTTATCCACAAAAGATCTACTAGTGATGCCCAGATACAAACGTTTGAAAGCCGAAACAAGCATAAAGTCGAACAGCATCGAGGACCAAAAGATCAAAAAAGCTGTGCCAAAAACGGCCAGGGTTTTCTGTTAGTTACCAGAACATCCTTATTATTTAGAATAATTTAAACTTTTGCAAACAGTAAATTTATAAAATTACTAAACAAAAGCTGTACATGATAGAACTGAAATATTAACTAATTACAGGAAACAACTGAAATACATTACATAACCAGACACATCCGAACAAGCCCAAACCCCAACGCCAAGTGACGTCATATTTGAAATTGTAAAAAATGACAAAAAATGCTAAGTTATTTTTAGATTTGCATACCGTCCAGGAGCATCTGATATCACCCCTGATCATGCCGACATAGTTAATTCCTTTCAAGATATGCATACGCGAGAAGATATACCGGCATAAAACTCAGGGATAAATGAAAGAAAATGAACAAGAAGACACAGATAAAAAAAGACCATCTGGCAAGAAATTGATCATCTAGAAAACCCTGTCACTGATAATGAGGTTAAAATGGATGAAATAACAAATCCATTTACAGAATGGAATTACAATGAAAAGAAAAACGCAGATCATACAGCAAGCAAAGATTCTTCACACACTTAGCAACAAAAAAAAAAGAACAAAATCCCCAGAATGTTAACCCCAGATGGTAGATCCATGAATGTGTTTATGTATACATCAATAATATTTAGTTTGCTTTTAATTTACTGATAACAAAATCAGGATAATATTAATACCAATAAAACAATATTCAAAGATCTAGTTACAATGTTAAATTGATAACCTTTTAGAATAAGTTTATGGGTTATAATATGTTTGTTTACTATAAGACTCTCTGTGGAGCGCACAGACTTGCGTGTAGATGAATTTTAAATTTCATTCTTTAAAACGTCCGTTTGATGTTTACGGCATACCATCCAAAGTATGTTTCGAAGCAAGACAAAATGAATAACTTATTTCAATAATTCTTTATAAAAAAACTAAATATCCAGAAATAAAAGTTGTCACTGTAGTAATAGAAAATAAAACATTTAAAAGAAACAATTGTGCAAAACCTGCAGTTAACTTTTTCTAAGATCTGTCCGTTAGCAAATTGTCAATCATTCTGTAGTTGTAAAGAAATAAAACAATTTGAAAAAAATAAACTATTTGGCATTGGTGACGTCAATCCAATTTTTCTCGACTGTAATTGTTTTTATTTGGATTCATGTCCCTGATCTTCTCCATTTCTAACTTTATTAACAAAGTAATGTAGCAAGACGAAGAAGTGTAATTTATCACTTGGTCTGTTTATCCTCCTAGAGCACACAATATTATCTTCGGGTTTTAGTAGTGTTTGTTCCCCAATTTTACGTCATAAGGTATCATTAGGTTTCGACAATTCTGTTTCAGGAGAATCCAATGTTTTAGAACTGAAACATTTCTAATCATTTTCAAGGCGTTCATTGACATCATTGGACGTATGGTGCATACTACCTGGTTTTGTTTTACTCTGGAGCTCTAATCACCTTGCCAGCACACCAAGAACGGAAACTACGTGTTTGAACGTACGTACGGACGGACAAGGGTAAACTTAATGCCCCATCCACGGCAGCGGGAATAACACATTAGACCAATTCCCGACTATCCCTATAACCCCTATACGATCAGGTTATTCTGGTCTGGTCGATATCGTACTGAGATCGAGTATAGTTGATTTTGGTCTGGCTAGTTAAGTAAAGATCGTCTACAGATCGTTAGATGGTCGGAATAATTGAACACGCATTCAATGATGGAGATTTATGAGTCGTGAATGGTCCAGTTAAAGTCGTGTACAGTCGGATAAAAGTCGTAAACAGGCCCGATCACGAATTTGGTCACGCTTGGTCGTGGACATTTTGACTATCTGGATCATCGAGTTGATCTGATCGGCAGTATGAACCTAGCTTAACAACGTCGTCAATTAATGTAAATATACTTCTATAATATGCTACCGTCACATCAGTCGTAGCTAGAACTATATATTCTGATGTATTTTATATATTTGAATGATCCTGACAGTACTTCGAAAAAATCATTAATTTTGCTCAATTTCGTTTCCATCAAATATCGACTTGCAGTTCGGGTGATGTTTGTTCTAGTCATCCGGTTGTCATGTGAACAGGGATTTCGCATGAGGTTATGTTGCACAAAAAGAGATTAAACTTTCTTTATATAATACTCTTGTGATAGTGCCTAAATGGCGGAAATGTCTTATTGAATTGTATTCCAAATTTCCGCTACTATATTTAGTCTACTCATTCAAATAACAAATCCATATATAGTTATGTGTAACTAAGAGTGCACTTCCATTATAATAATATTTACAAACAATTGGTATTGGTGTCGGTTTTGGTTTTATTAAAGATTTTCCAAAAACGTTAATTGGTTTCCAGAAAAAGAAAACATACTACAATTTAAATACCGGTAACTAATTATCAACAAAATATTAAACAAACATATTGTCAATGCGACATTGATATGTAAATAAAAAATATACATTTAAAAACAGCTTGTGAGTTCAAAAGGTATTATATTAAAAATCTGACGTGTACAAGATATCAGGAAGTATTAACCGTTTTCAAATATTTCAATCATAGTAGAATAATATATTTTGAGTTCATCTTACTCCTATACATACGAGCAGGCGAGTTTATATGGATCAGTATTTCAATCAGTTTGCAAATATTTGAAACTTTTAAAAGGTATGTAGAATACATATAATTGCATTACATACATTTTTGTAAAAATCATGTCCTCAAAATACAAGTCCAAACGCATTGAGGAGAGGCGATATATACCGAGTAAAGAAAATGATATGAAAGATCTTACATTCTATACAAGATATATTAGTCACTATATTACATATCTTATAAAGTTTATTAGATATCGCACCATCTAAACAATTAAATCGGATGTCGTTTTGCTAATTAAATGGAAAATCGTATCGTGTGAACAGAACGCTGTAAAGTTTTGCGACAGTATCAAATCAGATTGAAAATCGAAGGAAAATCGTATTTTACTACAGCTGATAGTATATTCAACCCTAAAGTATGCATCAAAGGAGTTATGTTCAATATGTTTTCACTAATGTGTAAAAAAACATGACTTCCAGATTTTAATAGAATTTAAAAGAATTGTTGAACCCAGACAAATAATGGTACAGAAGACACAACATAGAAATTTAAAGACTAAGCAGCACGAACCCAACCAAAAACTGGGGGCTGATCTCAAGTGCTCTTGAAGAGTGAGCAGATTCTGCTCCACATGTGGCACCCGTCGTGTTGCTTATGTTATTACAAAAGAGGGACGGAAGATACCAAATGCGGTGAATAGTCTCAGGTAGCAATAAACAGTTAGGAAAAAATACTTAAATTTGTCCTTATGAATTTTACCATCCCCTTTTCATTGCTTTCTTGCAATATCAAGCTTACTGTTTGTGTCATATATGGGCATATGTATGTAATCAGAATCTTCCATAAATTTTATATCCAGTATATAAAATGGTAAAATATCATTTCTTTTTGGTGTATCCATGGCAACAATCTGCATTTATTTGTTATAAAATATTGCAAAAAGGGGGGAAAGGTGTCTCATATTTCCCCAAAATTTGGCTAAAAGTAGAATTTCAATCGCTTGAAGTAATAGCTTTTCTGAAACTGTGTACATATATCATTCAGCAAATCCAATGAAAAGCATATGTCTTTCGTCTCATTTTTTTGTAAAATTGCGTCAAAAACTTCGTGTAGAAAAAGAGTGTTTGTAAACAGTACATTAATTTCTGGACCGATGGCCGGTCTAGCTATGAAAATACGGATTGTCAAACAGAAAACAGCCCATAACACATGTAACAAATAATCTTGATGCACTTATAAACCATCTTTGAAGGCTAAATTAACACTCATCTGTCTAAAAATGAATTTTATTACACAATAACTTTCCTATTTGAAAAATCCACAGGGACAAAATGCGAAACTAAACTCCTAACTGTGTATTGCTACCTCAATCGGTAGGTCACATTCGTGAAAAGGGAAGGGTATTGTAGTTAAGGCATGGGGAACATATTCGACATCATCTGTGACGCGGTTATTTCATAACAGCCAACCAAATTGTGATGGCGTCCGTAAAATTTGCGCTATACCATTTGGAACTCCTGGTTTAATAGCTTCCTTTTGAGCAGCACCCCTCTATCAAGAAAATCATTTTTGGAAACACCATCCCGGGAATATCGTATCAATAATATTGGGAGATATATACTTCGTATGCAGTCGCTGCTGGAATGTTGCTAAATAGAAATGAAAAGTTCACAATTTAAAACATATTTTCATTGTTTTTATTCAGCGTAAAATTGAAATGGGTTACTATTTTAGAATACCTAGGCTTTATCTAAATACTTATATTTTTGGGGCAAGCTTTGACAACGTTCGTTGATTTTTTTTCCAATGTTGTTCTTGACCTATATTAAATATATAAACACAAGTCTATCGTTTATTGTTGATGTTTAAACCTCTTTTATATTATTTTATGAATACTCAAGTTAATCAATGTAACAACAAGATATATATTGAAAGGATTTTGCATATTTCAAAATGGAAATATGGCATAGTATTTCATGGTAACGAAATTAGTTTTGTATCATCATTTAATTTAATTGTTTTTGAACTCGATGAATTAAAGTTTAATTTTATTATAGATATGGCAGTACCGATGGAAGTTTACAGGCTCTTAAGAGCATTAGAGGATCCAAATATTGACCTTTCTGCTAAAGCTCCTTATCAGCCAAGTTCAATTGTACGTCATGTTGCATATGGATCTGGATCCAACCATGCATCCCGCTTTATATCGACTTCTCGTTCGCTAGAAGATGCTCAAACCTTCAGATCAATCAATCAATACAATAGATTTTCGAATGGACCAATCGTTAAGATTAGCATTGTTGATGGAATGACTGTCTATGACCTTAATAATCCAATTCAAATAGAACAAATTTTGCAGGCCGAAATTTCAGAGAAGCATTCACAGCAAACCATTAGTCAATTCCGTGACTACGCTGAAGCACGTCACGAAGTTCTAATACAAGACCATGTTCCTTTCAAAAACTTCGTAATTTTGAATAATTAGATATTGTTTATTTCATTTCACATCTGTACATTTGTTATAAACTTAAATATAAGTTCAAAAGAATTCATCGTCAAAAAAGGAGGGGGTTTCTCCACGGACCTAATTTGGATCAGCCACTGCACAAAGTCAGCTAAGTAAGATGCTTCTTATATGTAGGACAGCGATGTCTCATAGTTTAACAAGAAGTGGTTATTTCCGATCATTACTGTATAGAATAGTTCAGAGTTTTGTTCTATTAAATTATTTTTTATATTTCATATAGTCTTGTATCATGATGTCATTGTTAACTCATCTTTGGATCTGCATACCTTTCCGGAACACATGAAATATGCCATTGTTAACTAATTAGGATAAACAAGGCAGTTTGCATTATAAAACTAAAGTTCTACAGGAAAGGAAAGTAAAAGACAAGATATTCTTGCATACATCACATAGGGTAAATGAATGAAAACAAGCATGAAGACCATTGGCGAGAAATTGAAAATCTGGAAAACCCTGTCATTGGTAATGACACACATCCATTTACAGAATGGAATTACAAGGAATGACAAAAATAGATCAAATATCAAGCAAGTAGTTCTTTAGACAATAAGGGACAACAACGAATACGACACCTAAGAATGACGAATAGTTATCAAAGGTACCAGGATTATAATTTAGAAAACACAACAAAACACTCTTTCTGTAGTGATGGAAAATTGAACATAAAAATTACAGTTTAATTTTCAAATTAAAGAAACGTAGGACATTCTGTACAGTAGTATTTTGCTTTTAAGGCAAATTAAAAGAAGGCAAACCACATCATCTTGTATTTGTGAGTAAAGTTGTTTGTCCACACAACCTACTAGCGACTGATTTCTAGATTATCAAAATAAATAACAAATTTCATTCAATAATGTATTGATATCAAAGGTATAATTTACAAATAAAACAACAGCAAAAGAACATGTGCCCTTAAAGAATGTGTCAGAAAAAAGTACCTTTGTATGTATTTAATATATTTGAAATGATCCTATATGTCATTGATTTTTCTCCATTCAGTTTATTTCTAGTATCGACTACCGGTACAGTCCAGTCATCCACTTCATGTTCCTCAACTGCAAATTCAACTTTCCCCAAAAAGTACTCTGATGATTATGTCTATATGACGGGAACGTCTCAAAAAACACATACCGTGTCATACCAAATGTTGTATACCAAATCTCCACAAGTTAATTTACCGACCTATTTGAATATTAAAAAAAGGAGAGGAGATGAGAACAGGATTTAAAAAGGAAATCCCCTTCTGTTGTATTTGAATATTAGTTTGTTTCAGTAAAATATTATGATATTATTACGTAAGTATTTCTGTATTGGCCTTGTTATTGGTCCGAGGCTTTCTATATTGACCTGAGGCGAAGCCGAAGGCCAATACAGCTGGCCTCGGACTTATAACAAGGCCAATACAGAAATACGTACGTAATAATATCTTTATTAATTAACTACAGTGTTACAATATTTTTTTTTATTTCATTTCAAAAGAGATAAATATTTTTACCTTGAAGTGGAACTATCCAAATCTCAGTTTGTTTCTTTTTATTAGATGCAATACATAATGATCTGGTGCTGTTTCTAGGTGTCTTCAGCATTTTCTCATCTGATGAATATTTCTACCCTTTTCAGGCACTATAAAGTGTTACAACTTAACTTTAGACGCAACCCATAAATAGTTATTGAAAAGGTACTGCCATTGCATGTGTTATGCAGAAACTATGTACAATCGTGAAATTATGAGGTCGTCAAGAAATGAACTTTGTGATAATCTACTCGTTCCCCAAACCTGAATTAGTTTATCGTCTGCTTTCAAAATACATTTTAAATGAATATGACCGTCTTTCGCGTAAAATGTATGCCATACTGACATTTTAGCATGTTTAAGATAACTAAATGACCACTGCGTCTTCGAAACAACTGTTTACTTTCAGTTTGTGTTTATCGTGACTATCGTTGTAAAATCTAGAGACGTTCCGAAATCCTGCACTTATGTCAACTCGGCCAATATAGAATAACTCGGCCAATACAGAAAAAAATCTATATTGGCCGAGTTATTCTGTATTGGCCTAGTTTACACATCATATTGCATAGGCAGTTTACATCATATTAAGTCCAATAACAGTGTAGTTAATTAATAAACAAGTATATTTATGTGTAACTTAAAATGAAATCTCCTTTTTGAACAACTTACTTACCCTACCTAGGTTTCTGTTTCAATTTCGGTTTCGGCTTACGGTACATATTTTCTAAAAACAGTTTCCAGAAAAAAAATATACTCGAATTTAAATAAGATATCAACAAAAGATTACACAAAACTATTGTCAAGGCTTCACTCATCTATGATATAGGTAAATTTATTTATTTTAAACACCACGTAGTTCTTTTATTTATAAGTATTATATCACTACGGTGCCGAGCATAAAGTATCAGTAATATTTACCCTTTTCATATATTTGGAAATCTTTAGAGGTATGTAGAATATATATAGTTGCATTTTTCTTTAACAGAAATTTTGTGTGCAGTTTATTTGATCAAACTCGTAAGTCGAAGATAAACTGATATACATGTAACGGATTTTTTGTTGTCTCTTTGACATATTCCCTATTTCCTTTCTAAATCGTATATGTAACGAAGGAGTACCGTTCACCAGATTTACACCTAGTTTGGCATTGTAAACCACTTCTGCGATTTCGTCGTGGTATGAAGTATATAGGGATTTCAATCCAGTGGCGGTGGAAAAAGCAGATCTTGAAGCGCCATAACTTGAATGTAGATGCTGTATGTTACGATATTTGAATCTTTCATCCGTCCAATGTACTTAACCTCATTTTCACGGTTCATTGACTGATGAAAAAATAAATGGTATGGTATGATTACAAAGTGTACATATCGGATGAAAGGTTTAATCCGAATATGACACCATCTACATGGTTCATTGGACAATGTTAAGGTTTTGTGGTTTGGTCCATTTCTAAGATACTATAAGCAACTTGTCAATTATAATTTGTGTATGAATGATTGTCAGGTGTACAGGTCTGTATTGCTGGTTTCATATGACCTTGACCTCATTTCATTGTTCATTCGACAGTTTTTAGTCTTAGTGGTTTTGTCTGTTTCTTAGATACTTTTAGCAAAGGTCAACTTTATGTGATGTATAGAAGGATTGTACGGTGTAGTACATGTCTGTCTGGCACGGTTCATCTATGTTGATAGACGTGCATACTAAAGGCAAATTATCTAAAAACGAATTATTTAGTTTCAAGAACTATGAGGACTTCCTCTGCTAGCCATGCAAAATAGGTGCAATTTTGGTACTGTGACAAAGCCTTATCTGATAAGTAACTCTTTCTAGAAAAAAAACCAAAACCTAACAATTACAGATATCAATTTTTTATATATATATCTTGTATATACTAAATGAAATTCGAATGGCCCCAACGAGAAACAATGTGAAACATTTAACATACAAAAAAAAAGAAGAACAAAAAGCAAACCATTAAAGATCATTAAAAAACCCCAACAAACAAACAAAAAACGCTCGACTTATAAATAAAATACAACAACCACTGATACATTTTTGCGTTTTCTCAATGTTTCTCCTATCCATGAACAATAACCTTGGATAGTGGTGTATCAACACAACATAAGAACAAACAAGTGGAAATAACTGATCATGAAGTACAAACATATCTAACATCAAGACAAACACACAAAGTTCTCGACTAAAAGTAATTGAACTTACTGATACTAGTAGCTGATTATACCAATTAGAAGTAAAAGATAAATTATGTTCTCCTATAGTGTCAATCAGTTAACCTTCCATTGTCCTCAATGATATTCAACTTCGTACTTTAATCACTTTTATTCGAGCGGCACTGATGAAACGCGAGTCTGGCGCAAATATAAAATTTCAATCCTGGTATCTATGATATTTATTTACAACCACTGGGTCGATGCCACTGCTGGTGATGTTTTTATTCCCCGAGGGTATCACCAGCCCAGTAGTCAGCATTTTTGTGTTGACCATATTAATCATTGGTATGGTCATAATTATAAATGAACTGTTGACAAAACTTTGAATTTGTGTAATACTAATGGTTTTCTACCTCATGAATAGATTAACTTAGCTGTATTTGGCAAAATGAGTAGGATTTTTTTTTTAATCCTGAATGCTTTTCAAATTTGTACTTTATTTAGCCTTTTTAATTTTTTTTGTTTCGAGCAGATGTGATGAGTCTTTTGTAGGCGATTCCCGCGTCTGGCGCAAATAATAAATTTTAATCCTGGTATCTATGATGAGTTTATTAAGAACCACTGGTCGATACCGCTGCTGGTGGAGTTTTAATTCCCCGGGGGTATCACCAGTCTAGTAGTCAGCACTTCTGTGTTGGCATGAATTATCATTGATATGGTCATAGTTATAGATTAACTGTTTACCAAACTTTGAATTTTATAAATACTACGGCTTTTCTTCCTCAGGAATAGATTACCTAAGCTGTATTTGGCAAAACTTTTGAAAGGTTTGGTCCTCAATGCTCTTCAACTTCGTACTTTTAATCATTTTTGTTACGAGCGTCACTGATGAGTCTGTTTTTGAAGAAACGCGCGTCTGGCGCGATTATAAAATTTAAGTCCTGGTATATATGATGAGTTTATTTACAACCACTGGATCGATGCCACTGCTGGTGGAGTTTTTATTCCCCGAGGATAGTTTGCACTTCTGTGTTGACATGAATTACCATTGGTATATTCATAAATATAAATTGTTTGAATTTTTGAAAATTAAGGCTTAATTTTACCTAAGTTATGTTATGCAATTTTGTTTAGGAATTTTTGGTCTTCAACCCCGTACTTCATTTGGCCTTTTTAACATTTTTTGATTCAATCGTCACTGATGAGTCTTTTGTAGACAACACGAGCGTCCGGCGCAAATATAAAATTTCAATTCTGGTATCTATGATTAGTTTATTTACCTATTTGTACGTTGCTAAATTACATTCAGGTCTTCCAGCTGCTTTCGCCATGGTTCGGTTTGCATTCGATTTTTATCTGTACACCTACTTGGACTTAAATAACAACGTATGACCATAAGGTTGTCATTTGGTTAATGAATGGAAGTCGTATCGTGTAAACATAACGCTGTAAAATTACCTTGGACGACGTTATCATATCTACTAAAATTAATTGAAAATCAAAGGAAATCATAACGTATAAATAAACACATCATAGATACCAGGACTAAATTTTATATATACGCCAGACGCGCGTTTCGTCTACAAAAGACTCATCAGTGACGCTCGAATCCAAAAAAGTTTAAAAAAAGAAAAGGCAAATAAAGTACGAAGTTGAAGAGCATTGAGATCCAATATTCCTAAAAGTGTTGCCAAATACAGCTAAGGTAATCTATGCCTGAGGTAGAAAAGCCTCAGTATTTCAAAAATTTCAAAATTTTGTAAACAGATAACTTATAAATATAACAATATCAATGATAATTCATGTCGGCACAAAAAGTGCATATAACATCATAGCAGCTTTATCTAGAAAAAAAATCCTTTATAGATATTTTTCTATAATTACGATATTTTGCTGATGGTTTTATCAACCATTGAATAATTGCATCAGTTTTTTTTTAAATATTACATTTTTGTGAAGTTTTGTTTTCAATCGACCCTCTGTGCCAATTTCTAGGTGTAAGTTACGATATGAGGCCGACTTAATTGTTTCTGTTGTATCCTTTATCTCTAGTTAGAGGGGATAGTGGTTTATGCCACAGGGTAGTGATATGCGTCAAGTGTGGTTACAATTCATTGATTTGTCAACTACCGCTGGCTAGCATACTTGCTGTGAGAAAAGAAAGCCGAGTGTGTAAGTGTGTACTGTCTTTCCTGCCAGTACACAGCCTCTACACTATCAAGACTCCTGCAGTGCCTCCCCGCGGCAGTGCACGTAAACTGGGGTCTAGTACCTCAGGCTAAACTGCAGAAGATCTCGGAGCAGCAAGGGCCCTAGAGATGTAGTGTGTAGGCCCACCAGTGTGTGGACATGCCCTAGCACTCATCAACCTTGTCCCAGCTATGGGTAAATAGGCGGTTAGATGAGAGTCGTAGCCCAGTAAGGCAACTCATCTAGGAGATGGTAAACTTCGAAAACAAACCTGGATATAATGGATTCATAAGCTTAGGACAGCAGCCCTTCTAGAGGATGGAACCGTTGACTACAAATTCCCTGGCTCTCCAGGTTGGAGTGTTGGGCATGGGGTTAACTCCCCATCCTGTAAAAACAACTACAGTTACAGAAACCACAACAAATGAAATTAGATTACCCTCTGTTATAGGTTCAACGGGGGACTCAAACCACAGCGGAATGACTTCTCCTAGTGAAAGCCCTATTGTAGAAACTAGGAAAATGAGTTTTCTAGGGCCTAAAGCACAAGTACATATAGGAGCCTTTAATGTTCGCACAATGTATGAAACATCAAAGACTGCACAGGTCATCAAAGAAATGCAGTACTACAGGTTAGACATTCTTGGTGTGAGCGAATGTCGTCGGACTGGCTCTGGAAAGACAAGAACAAATAGTGGAAACATCATCCTACACGCTGGAAACATTGACATACATATTAATGGTGTAGCAATAATTATATGCAAAGAAAAGGCAAAATCATTATTAAAATGGGAACCAATCAGTGAAAGATTAATAACAGCAAGATTTAACTCCAACTACTGTAAACTTTCTATCATACAGTGTTACGCACCAACAAATGATGCTGAAGATGAGATTAAGGATGATTTTTATGAATAGCTGCAGACTGCCATTTCCAAAGTACATCAACACGACATGCTGGTAATAATGGAAGACCTTAATGCCAAAGTAGGATCTGACAACACTGATGCTGAATATGTGATGGGCAGGCATGGTTGCGGGGTGAAAAATGAGAATGGTGAACGTGCTATCGATCTCTATCTTTGCAATAAACTGGTGATAGGAGGTACCATCTTTCCACATTAGAAAAAAACATCCATAAACTAACAAGGAAATCACCTGATGGAAGAACGGTTAACCAGATTGACCATATTGGTGAACAAAATGTGGCGTAGATCATTAAGAGATGTACGAGTATTCAGGGGTGCAGATGTAAACAGTGATCACTATCTACTGAAAGCTACCATCAAACTAAAACTAAGAAAGGCAAAGAGACAAGACACAGCAATGTTGAAGTCACCAAACGTCAAGAAAGCTTTTTGCTTAGAATTGAAAAATCGGTTTAGTGTGCTAGATAACTCTGATGATGGAGAAGATAGTGTACAAGAGAAATGGGAGAACATCAAAGATATTTATGTTAAGACGGCAGGAAAGACAGTTGGTCACAAGACAAAATAGAACAAAGATTGGTTAACATCGGAAACATGGCAGAAAATTGAAGAAAGAAAAACTATAAAACTAAAATCAGTAAATGCAAAAAAATCCAAAAGTTTACAAGATCAACTGCAAGTAACATACAGAGCAAAAGACAAAGAGGTTAAAAGAAGTGCTAGAAAAGATAAAAGACAATATCTGGAGGACCTTGCAAAAGAAGCAGAAAAGGCAGCCATTCTTGGGGAGTTAAGTACAGTTTACAAAATCACCAAACAACTCTGCGGAACACCAAATGCACAGACAGCACATGTAAACGACAAAAATGGCAAAGCATTGAAAACAAAAAGGGAACAAGCGAATCCAACATTTCAAAGAGGTATTAAACTGCTCTGAGTCTGCTTTCATAGCTACCCCTGAACCATCAGAAGATGATTTAAACATCAACACAGAACCACCAACTAAAGATGAAGTAAGAAATGCCATTAAATCATTTAGGACGGGGAAGGCACCAGGCATTGATTCCAGAGATGTTAAAGACAGACTTAGATACACCATCCAAAGTACTCCACAATCTTTTCCTTGTCATCTGGGAAGAAGGGGACATTCCATCAGACTGGAGCAAAGGCTTGATTGTGAAATTACAAAAGAAAGGCAATCTACGGAACTGTGACAACTGGAGAGGGATTACATTACTATCTGTCCCCAGTAAGGTCTTTTGCAAAATTCTTCTAAAAAGAATTGATAAAATTGTGGATAAAAACCTCAGAGAAGAACATGCAGGCTTTAGTAGAGGCAGAGGATGCATTGACCAAATTTTCACTCTGAGGAACATCATCGAACAATGCACTGAATGGATTAAACCACTCTTCATTGATTTCATTGACTTCAAAAAGGCCCTTGACAGTATTCATAGAGAAACTCTTTGGAAAACTGTTAAATCATATGGAATTCCACCCAAGATATTGATGCTAATAAAAGCCTTCTACAACAGCTTTGAATGCATTATCCTCGAGGCCCAAAAACATAACAAATAGATAATAAGGTTTTAGCAGTATTTGGCCACAGCTTTATCTTGAATAAAATATAACATAATTATATGATATATAATATGTATTTAAATTGGCAATCTTGCTCTGAAATATATTTATCAATGTCTGTATTTAATATATATGTAAATCATAATGTTGCTACCGCAAATTATGGCCACTACTATAAATATATTTAAGTAATATGTCTGGTACCAGAAGTTGACTGATGAGCCCTGGTAATCAGAGGTTATCATTACTGTTCACTGAATATATGAATGTTAAATCCAGCGCAGCGAAATGTGCCAAATGTGCTCTGCCAATGTCCACTTTTACATCTATATTATGTTCATTAGTTGTCTCCTACTCTCCCATCTCAGTACCATTAGCAGAAACAAGCTGAAATATAAACTTAAAAGCAGTATCTGGTTTCTTACTTCCATTCAGAACAAATACACATGTAACACAAAATTAATTTACATTGGGAGGGTGGTGGGTTTTTAAGAAGATTATTTTCTCGTCCAATTTTCGTCTGCTGCAATCTTGCCGACGTATTTCGAAAAGACCAAAGCGAGGTTGCGATCAAACTAATCAACACAAATGTTAAATACCCAACAGTGAACCACCACCTGCCCAAATTAAAATCTTCGAGTTTGTACCCAATGGATAACGGGCTTTAAAACTGTAGATTTTAAATCCTTTTATCCTCGAGGCCCAAAACATAACAAATAGATAATAAGGTTTTGGCAGTATTTGGCCACAGCTTTATCTTGAATAAAATATAACATATATGATATATAATATGTATTTAAATTGGCAATCTTGCTCTGAAATATATTTATCAATGTCTGTATTTAATATATATGTAAATCATAATGTGGCTACCGCAAATTATGGCCACTACTATAAATATATTTAAGTAATATGTCTGGTACGAGAAGTTGACTGATGAGCCCTGGTAATCAGAGGCTATCATTACTGTTCACTGAATATATGAATGTTAAATCCAGCGCAGCGAAATGTGCCAAATGTGCTCTGCCAATGTCCACTTTTACATCTACATTATGTTCATTAGTTGTCTCCTACTCTCCCATCTCAGTACCATTAGCAGAAACAAGCTGAAATATAAACTTAAAAGCAGTATCTGGTTTCTTACTTCCATTCAGAACAAATACACATGTAACACAAAATTAATTTACATTGGGAGGGTGGTGGGTTTTTTAAGAAGATTATTTTCTCGTCCAATTTTCGTCTGCTGCAATCTTGCCGACGTATTTCGAAAAGACCAAAGCGAGGTTGCGAGCAAACTAATCAACACAAATGTTAAATACCCAACAGTGAACCACCACCTGCCCAAATTAAAATCTTCGAGTTTGTACCCAATGGATAACGGGCTTTAAAATTGTAGATTTTAAATCCTTTTATCCTCGAGGCCCAAAACATAACAAATAGATAATAAAGTTTTGGCAGTATTTGGCCACAGCTTTATCTTGAATAAAATATAACATATATGATATATAATATGTATTTAAATTGGCAATCTTGCTCTGAAATATATTTATCAATGTCTGTATTTAATATATATGTAAATTATAATGTGGCTACCGCAAATTATGGCAGACCACTAATATAAATATATTTAAGTAATATGTCTGGTACGAGAAGTTGACTGATGAGCCCTGGTAATCAGATGCTATCATTACTGTTCACTGAATATATGAATGTTAAATCCAGCGCAGCGAATTGTGCCAAATTGTCCGATAAGATCAGGGTATTAACTTGATCTGATTGGACAACCGCCACTGAAAAGAGGGGGTGTAGCTGCGCGAAGCTGAGCCAAATAAATTTAATATATTAACTTTCAAGTTACTTCCTAGTAACTTACTTGAAACGTCAGATATAAAATGTTAACATAACAGTTGTATCTAATTACAGTCGGGGAAGGTTAAATTAATGCCAAGATTCCTGATGATCATTTCTAATCCTCCCTGAAGGGTATTAAAACAAATGTTATTTCCCAAAGACGTCAAATGCACTCCATCTTTCATTAAGAATAATTCATTAGCCTTTATATCAGGGTAACGGATGTAACAACCATCTGTTTTGGTTAAACATGATGCTATAGAGGTATTAACCCTCAGTCTACATTTTCCATGGCATTAATATTGTCAGAGTAACGCCAACTTGATCTCGGAATAATTTGAGACCAGACAAAAACTGTGTCCAACATCAGTTGACGCATCCAACTGAACTGTTTCCTTATTAGTTCACAAAGAGTTTTTGTACTTTTTTCCCCTATATCATTGCCTCCAATATGTAAAAGTAATATAGTTGGCGGATCTTCATATTTAAACATGATTCTTATTTGTTGTTTCATGTCCAGCACTTTACCTCCACGTTTTCCCTGCCACCAAATATTTACTCTCATCCTCTGCAGCCCCAAGTTTACCCCTCCCGGTCTTCCTCTGGCTTCCCCACAGGCATGCTTAATAATCGAGAATCCAACGATCCAAACTGTAGCATGTCCTGCAATTCTTAGAAAGCAATTATTACTTGCTTATATTGATGCAGGACATACCATTTATTTACATAATACAATATTTATTCAAATGCCAGCTCAAGACTGCATTACAAAATAAGCAAATATAGAAGCATATTTACACAAATAAATGTACATATATAATGTTCAGGCATTTAAATCCTAATGTAACTCAAAAAGGCCTGTGACTTCCAACGTCCCATTTCTTTAATTTGTTCATCAGAAATACCCTCTAATGCGCATGTAGTTGCCATGCCAATTCTAAAGGAATGGGACTTAAATCCATTGTTTTCTATACCAATTACTGACAGATACCTTTTTAATAATGCTGAAAACTGGTATCTTGTAAGGGGGGATCCATGAAAATGACAAAATAAAGGTCCCAGATAAGATGGGCGAACTTTAATAAAATTAGCCATTATTTGTACTGGACATACATTTTTGTTTTTCTGCTTAGAAATAACGATTGTTGTTCCAGAACCAAACTGATCAGTTTTAGATGACGTCAATAAAACCTCTAATCTTGCATCACAAAGCTTTATATTTTCAAATTTTACAGTATGCATCTGCTTATTTTTTACAATCAACTGTTATTTCACCTACTCTCATAAAACCATGAAAGGCTAGCGAAAATGAAGTCATAAACAGTTTTGTCTCATACCCGTTTTTGCAAATCACCGCCAGTGACCTCAATAATTTTTCCAATATATCTCTCGTTATAGGTAATCTAGTGTCCTTTTGATTTGGGCCTCCCAACCTTTTTATTCCTTCAATCAATTTTCTGACCACAAATTTTTGTGTATTGTCTTCTAAATTGTTGATTTTATTAAAGTAACTTAATCCTGAAATATAGCCAGATACTGTTGAGTGGGACAATTTCTTTCTAAACATATAAACAATGAATGATGTTAAGTCATCAAGCGGAATAGGCCAGACATCATAAAAACCATGATTTTCTCTGAATTTAACAAATATGTCCATGCTATGCAAATATGCTTTCTGTGTACTGGGTGCTAATGAATTTATAAGTAAATGATTCATTTCAGTTCTGAAATCATCGACAGGAATTCTTGTGGGATTGCTGCTGGAGAACTGTCTGCATTCTGAACCAAGTCCATAAAACGTTGTTCCTGAAATCGAGAAAGAGCATCTGCGATTGCATTATGCTCACCCTCAATAAGTTGTGCCCTAAATTGTATGTTATTTTTCATAGTGAGAAAAACTAGTTGTCTTATCAATATCATAACTCTCTTTGATTTTGATGTTCTTTTGTTCACAATGCTTACTAATGCCTGATTATCTATTCTCAATAAAATCTTTTTATTTTTAAATGAAGGACCCCATATCATGAAAGACAGCACGATGGGAATAAGCTCCAAACATGTTATATCCAATGAAATGCTAGTATCAGCCCAACTACTTGGCCACTGGTATTGTACCCAGTGACCTTGAAAATAAGCTCCACAACCTAAAAAAACATTACCTGCACTATCAGTGAATAATTCCAGACTTTCATTAGTCGACCAAAATCTATCAGGAAAATAACACTGACCATTGAATTGATCTAGAAAATTTAACCAAACTCTAGCATCTGCTTTGACCTCTGAATTCAATCTGACAGTATAATGAGGCTTTCCATTCTTAACTAAAGCTATCAAATCGTAAAAACGACGAATGAATGCACGGGCTGATATAATAGCCCTTGAACAAAATGCCATTAAACCAGTAATTGATTCAAGTTCCTTCAGTGCCATTTTCTTTTTCGACAAGACCTGATCAAGCATAAATTTAAGTTTATCTAGTTTTTCAGAGGGGATTCTAACCAACATAAGTACTGTGTCAATTTCAAGGCCTAAAAATGTGATACATGTGGTAGGACCTACTGTTTTACCTAGCTGCCTACATACTTCATTAAAAGTGTCCATCAAAATGGTACAATTATCCGTTGAACTTTCACCAGCAAAGAAAAAGTCATCCAAATAGTTGTCTAAAGTCTCAATGCCAGCTTTCATGCAACTGTTTTATGCAAAAAAGTGGCAAATTTTTCAAAGAGGGCACATGATATAGAATAGCCTTCAGGCAGACATTTATTAATATAATATTTCCCATCAAAGAAAATTCCCAGAAGGTCAAAATCAGCTGGGTGAACCAATAAAATTCTAAAGGCCTGACTAATGTCCATTTTTGCGCAAAGCACGTTATTTCCTAATTCAGAGATCATCCCAACCACTTTATCAAAAGAAGAATACTTTACTTTACAAATTTCTGGATCAATGAAATCATTCACACTCCAGTTTAGAGGATATGACAAGTGAGTTATAAGACGCCATCCCCCGTCATTTTTTGCAACTACCCCAATAGGAGATATTCTTAAAGTTGAAATTGGTATTTTTGAAAAGGGGCCCAACATTCTACCAAGATGCACTTCTTTTTGTAATTTTAAATTCGTTTCAGTTTTGTGAACTTCTGCCGAAATGAGATTGCTTGCAAAACTCGAGATCCTTGGACCAGTATAGTTTAATCTAAACCCCTCTATAAATCCCAATAATAACATTGCTGCATCAGTTTTGTTTTCATAATTTGACAGTAATTCTCTTAAAGATTTAATTTTGACTGGGGTTTTGCCTTTATCCAATAAATAGTCCAGGAGAACGGAATCTTGTGTTATTTTGCATTTGCCTAGGTGCAAAGGGTTGAAAATAAGATGCTGTTTTTTGTGGTGCTTGAGGCCGGGCTGATCTAAATCTCTGAACAATCCCAGGTGACTGAGGATTATTAGAGTTAGTCACTTTGCTATTAGTGCAATATATAACCGGATGTACCCCACTGCATTTTAAACAAGCATGTTTGTATGTGCAATATTGTTGGGTGCACGTCCCATTATAATTATATGCATAGCATTTAAGAAAATTGTTTGTTGGTTTTTGTGCAATATTGAACTCTGGCCCATTAATTGGACCTGCTGGTTGCATATACAATAACCATAGCTCAGTGTCTATGACAGACCAGGATCCAGCAGGCTCCTGTGATCTACGTAGTCTAAACTGTTCATCATACAATTTCCATCCTAAACCTGCATAGCGTTTAGCCCCTAACCTGACAGTTTGCATATACTTCAACAGTTCTTGGAACTGAGATGTATGTATAGTACAATAAATACTGATATATATTAAAAAGACATCCGTCCATATACCTATTGTGTTAATTCTTGTATCCTGTTGCTAATATAATCTGTCCCTGATTAAATGTAAGTGTTTGATTCACTCCTGTTATGTTTTGTGAATTATTCAACAAACTGCCCATATCTACATATTCCCCATTTATTACTTTTTGTTTGACATTTTGCGATACGTTTCGCGCTATGTCATCTGACGCCTTAACCGTTTCAATGGGTAAGGCATAACCTGTGTTAATTAGGGGTTGGTGTAATGTTGTATTACCTGGAGCAGGGTAAATTGTTTCTGCTGGCAGTGTTGCTGGGATCATTATTGGACTGTGTGATAGTACATTAGTTGTCACTGTGTTTGAGCCGAGCTGTACAGGTGGTGTTCCACTTGTTCTAGGTAAATTCCAAGGTAATCTATCTGCAATATTAGCAGTCGCCTCTTCCTGTTGCTGTTTCGACTTCCTTGCAGCAGCCGCTGCGCCTCCATTATTTGCCCTGCTTGTCGGCACCCTTTTTCTGCCGGACCTCCTATACATGATCTGAAACTTAAAGTGTATGTGTTACCTTCATTCAAATAAATACATTTGCTTAACCTTTATATATATATAAAATATTAAAAGTGAATATCCAACAATATACGTATTTCACAAATCTCTCTCCGATTATATGCCTATAGTTTGCTCTTTCGTGTTATTCTCAGGATATATAAACTAAGAATCGATTACTACTTACTAAAATGATTGTTTTGCCATTTGTGCAAATCCGGAACATACGAGTTTATCAAAGCCGGTTCCGGTTTTTATGCCCACCGTTAACCGGAAGTTTGTCATTACAAGTTTGTCAATAAATAGAGTCGAAACACTCAACTTTTTGCTCATTTTTGTCCTGTATTTAGATGAACTAAGTTATCGACTGCATCAATTTATATGCTGACAATAAGCTATTTCTAAATTTCATCGTGAAAATATTTGGTTGATTTGGAAACCCTTTATATCACTAAAGTTCGGCAATAACAGTTATAAATTCCTTCACATTTTCAAATTGCATAAAAATTTAATGTCTAACACAATCTTGGTTTGATTTATTTTTGGCTGTGACCGTTTACTTAAATTCGAAATTCATTTGCACATTAAATTTTTGTATGTTTTTAAATGTCGTTTTTAACTAAAATTTCAAGACATCAGGATTAAATCGATATCAATCCGTCTTTATCGTATATCAAAATAAACTTATAGCCCTTTATCAAACCTATTTCAGGTGTTATTTCAACTTTTTAAGAAGATTATTTTCTCGTCCAATTTTCGTCTGCTGCAATCTTGCCGACGTATTTCGAAAAGACCAAAGCGAGGTTGCGATCAAACTAATCAACACAAATGTTAAATACCCAACAGTGAACCACCACCTGCCCAAATTAAAATCTTCGAGTTTGTACCCAATGGATAACGGGCTTTAAAATTGTAGATTTTAAATCCTTGTGTCATCCTTGATAGCTCTATCTCAGACTCGTTTGAAGTAAAATCTGGTGTAAGACAAGGATGTATTATGTCACCAATCCTATTTTTATTGGCCATTGACTGGATACAAAGAAATACAACATCAGACAAGAAAAGGGGTATCCAGTGGACCATGTTTAACCAGCTAGAAGACCTTGATTTTGCTGATGACATTGCCATATTATCAACAACAAGTGAACACCTCCAAGAGAAGACCAACATTCTTAACAACTATGCAAAGCAAACTGGTCTGAATGTCAATGCCAAGAAGACCAAGGTAATGTCAATAAACACTAGAAATACAAAACCAATGACAATCAATGATCTGCCAGTGGACAGTGTTGAAGATTTTACTTACCTTGGAAGCATCATAGGTAAAGACAATGGGACAGGGAAGGATATAAAGGCAAGACTATCTAAGGCACGTGCAACATTTGCAAGACTTAATACAATCTGGAAGTCCAACCAGTACAGTTTAGGGACCAAACTGCGAATTTACAACAGAAATATAAAATCTGTCCTACTGTATGGTTCAGGAACTTGGCGTGTTTTAGTGAGTGACCTTCAAAAAGTAGATACTTTCCATACTAGCTGCCTAAGAAAATTCAACAAAATATTCTGGCCAAATACAATCAGCAACAAAAGCCTTTTGAAGAAATGCAATGCTAAGAGTATAACAGCAGAAATCAAACAACGAAGATTTAGATGGTTAGGCCATGCACTGAGAATGCCACAACATCGCACACCTAAAACAGCTCTATATTGGACACCACCAGGACAAAAGAAACCAGGGAGACCAAGAATCACCTGGCGAAGAACCGTAACAGCAGAATTAGAAGCAATGGGCTACACCTGGGGCCAAGCCCAGTACATGGCTAATGACATAGAGAAGTGGAGGCAGTTTGTTGTGACCTTATGTCTCACTTGGGATGAAGACGATACGAGAACAGATATATGCGTTCAACAAAGTCACCAAATTCTGAATTATTTAGTGAGAGGACATCATCTATAAAGCGGAAAGTAAAGTTAAAGGATATAACTACCTTCCTATCTTTTTTCCTAAGAGGTTTATGTATGAAGTCAGCCTCTTAAAAATAAAGGAACTGGTCGATAAGAAGAGAGGCACAATTGGTTCCCGTGGGACTGCCGAACTTGATAATGTCAGTTTCAGAGAATTAATCTTTTGATTCTCAAACTTTCTCACTCCCTTGGCCACAAAAAACACACACATACACACATACAGTCGATGCCTGATGCAGAAGTTCTGTTCATGATATATCTAACAAAACACAATAAGTTCATATTTTCCGATATCCTGTATTGTAAAATCCCTACCTGCTTAGGAATTTGAATAACTATGGTCATTACACGTAGATCTTTATGTACTCGAAGTAACTGAAAGTTAGTTGATTGATTGGTTGATTACTTAACGTTCAGTAGTAATAAGTTCTGAAATGTTTAGGACATAAACAAATTTACAATAAATACATGATGAAATTTGGAAGTGTCATTGGAAAATGAGGGTTAATTGGATATGAACAGAAATTTTGCTTTGAGCACACCACCTACGGACCTAGTGTTCTTAACGTAAGAGAGCGTGACATTCTCGTCCACATTCTGACCAGACATTACTAGTATTGCGTACTTATACATCCCGTACAGCGAAACGGACACCTTACTTTGGCAAGAGTTTTTGAGCATGTTGAGGTTTATTCAAGTATTTGTTGTTAGAATTGATATGGTCGGAACTAAAGTTCTAGTTTGTAGTTTCTATATAAGGTGGAATATAATGTTCATACAATTCTATTCATTTTTCATTTCACTTAGGATGAAAGATTAGTTACGATACCGTTGTCAGGTCATTAAAGATTGCATATTTTGGCTTTAATATTGATTCACTTATAGGGTCTTTGCATCGGAAATAAACACATTTACTCTAAAACCAGTTGTTTGTCATGATACAGGTTATATTCTTCTCATATACTTTATGCTGATATGATACCAAACCCCTAACGGGAGGGATTGTGCTTGATATTCATATAATGAAGACATAATTTTTCAATCAGTATAATTGAGGTCTAGAGCTGGCTTGTCAGTAACTGCTAGTAGTCCTTTGTTAATTTATGTATCATTGTCATTTCGATTCGTTTCTTTTGTTACCTTTTCTGATATCAGACTCGGACTTCGTTCTACTAGAGGTTTCCAGATTTGCTACGTATCAGGTACGGTTGGTACGTAACACAACCGTTGGTGCTGTTTGGGAGGTTTCATTTAATGCATGAGATTATTGTATGTATCATGATAAAAATAGAGAAACAAAATTGCATATCAGTGATAAAAACCGTTATCTTTTATTTTATTACGATTTCACTGCTTCTAGAAAACCTTGCATGTGATTTTATACGATAAAATTTATTCTGTGCCCAAGAGAATGAATCAAACAGTCCTTACTGGAACTGAGTTGCCTCAACCTTTATATTCTAAATATAGATTTGCGTTTCTGTATAGCTATTCTGTTTTTGTATATTAAGAAAAGGATTAGAATAAAATCTAATACTGAAATATAAATTGGAATAATTAGAAATTACTTAATAATATCTTACTTGAACCTTACTGGTGTCGTTAATGGCTACATAGACGGATCCAGGGGAAGGGGGGCTTGGGGACCTCCCCCCAATTTCGGGGATAAAAATGGTTGATTATATAGGGAATCACTGAAGGATGGATGGAGCGCCCCCCCCCTTTTATGAAAAGTTCTGGATGCGTCACTGAACTAATACACGTGCTAATGGCAAAAAGGAGTTCAAAATTGTGTTGATTTCTCATTAAAATAAATTTTTATTAATTAAGCTATCTTTTCGATCATTTGAGCAACATTTTTTCATAAAACGCAACACACATTGTAAAACTATCGATCTATCTTTTTACTTATATTTTGTCACTGAACTTTTAATAAAATTGTTGATTATATTAATTGTAAGAATATAAATTTTATGACACTAACGAAAACCATTTTTTGAGTAGAAATATTTATCATCACGATGTTACTTCATCGTGTCAGCTTATTATTATTATGTCACTAGATATTGTTATTACATTAATATTTGTAAATATTGTCGCGAGGAAAATTGCACATGCCTGCGAGTAGTATAATATAATCTACGAGGGGTAATATTAAACCAATATCCATCCATTAATCCTTTGGTCGTACAGCATTGCCAGAAAAACTTCATACAACACAGCGTATTTTGTTCACTGATAACAGCCATAATTTGACGCTATATTTACACTTAGTCTAATGCAATATGAATATGTCTTTCTAACTCTTCGTAATGTTCTACGGAAAATACTGTGTTGCTATATAATGTTTTTTGCACCATTTACAACTGATTTATGGACTCAAAATTAAGGATCATTTTCATCGGTTGGTAAATGTTTCTTGTAATTGGGTTCAGGTTTATATGTACTAGTATCATGAATACGATATTACTTTTAAAAAATAGTTTAACTTCAGTTTTTCTGAGTTTTCTCTCTCGGCTTACTGCGAAAAAGATATTAAAAAGGGCATGTTTCTAAAATTGATAGAGCATATTGATTTTATGAGGGTTTTTTTTTATTAAGAAAAACTTTAAGCCCGACGGTTAAGATAATTGTCCAAAAAGGAAGGATGCCAAGTAAATACGATATCAGCCATATCTCTATGCATAATTGTTCAAATTGAAGATGTAAACGACCTTGTATTTTTTATAACTTCATTCCGGATGTCTGATTTTTTTTTTATTATCTTTATTCAATTCTTCAACATATATTTACAACAGATATATTACATATTACACAAAATTATCACAAGGCAATGTTATTAAGTATAATGACATACATAATCAGTACAGATATAAGAAATCATGCGTTTTGACACCTTTGGTTTCTTGTAACAGAGTATACATTTTTTTAAAGTATGTCTGATTATGTTTATTTTGGCTTTTTTTATCTTGATTCTTATATCCCTTGACAAGTGTAATAGACCTGTCGCGCACTGACAGAACAGTGATTTGGTTTTATATTAATTTTGTCATTTTTCTTTTGTTATTAAGGTCAATTTATTTCGTTCAAATACATTTTATTTGATCATGCTTTCTAAAAACTTACCAAAATAAATACAAAACTTTAACATTTTGTAATGATACATAAAGTTATTACAAACAAAATTTATAAAGTTTTAAATTTGTTTTGTAATTTAGCTCCTTTGTATCTATGTAGTTTCACGGGGAAATAACTCTTAACTATAAACCTTTCGTACCGACGGTTACTTGCAACGGTTGCTTGAAAGCATAATCGAGTGCACACACTATTGTTTTCTACGAATACAAGAAGAAACCACATGAAATTAGTCCCAAATTACAGCTAAAAATTCTCTAAACAGTTCTGCATATGATTCCTAAAACATTTGTTGATATAAAGTGTATACATCAATAATTTTCAAAGTTAAATGACGGCTCCCACTTCGTACTACGGTTGGTACGGTAGCAAATCTGGAAACCTCTACTATGCGTATAGCTGTGTAATAGTTTTTTTTTACGTACGCTAGAGTATATTGGTAAAGGAAAGGGATGAAATCTCACTAAACATGTTTAACCCCGCCGCATGTATGCTCCTGTCCCAAGTTACGAGCCTCTGGTCTTTGTTAGTCTTGTAATGAATTTTTATTTTAGTTAATTTATATATTTTGGAGATAAATATGACGTCCAATATCACTGAACTAGTACAAATTTTTGTTTAGGGATCCAGCTGAAGCACGCCTTCGGATGCGGGATATTTTCGCTGTGTTAAAGAACCATTGGTGGCCTTCGGCTGTTTACTGCTCTTTGTTCGGGTTGTATCTTTTACGCATTTCTATTCTCAATTTTAGTGTTCCAATGACATTTGATGATTAAGGAGTTTTGACGAGTTCAAGTGCGTCTGCAGATAACAATGTCATTATTGTTTAATAAAAAAAGTGTTTGAGAAAAAATAAATATATGTAGGCTCGTGACTGCAGTGCCTGTAATGCCTTTCGGCAGCTACGCCCCGTTTTTTTTTAAATTTCTTCGATGCTGTTCTATAATCTGTCCAATGAATTGAATAAACACAATAAAATTGAGAATGGAAATGGGGAATGTGTCAAAGAGACAACAACCCGACCAAATAAAAAACAACAGCAGAGGGTCACCAACAGGTCTTCAATGTAGCGAGAAATTCCCGCACCCGGAGGCGTCCTTCAGCTGGCCCCTAAACAAATATATACTAGTCCAGTGATAATGAACGCCATACTAATTTCCAAATTGTACACAAGAAACTAAAATTAAAATAATACAAGACTAACAAAGGCCAGAGGCTCCTGACTTGGGACAGGCGCAAAAATGCGGCGGGGTTAAACATGTTTGTGAGATCTCAACCCTCCCCCTATACCTCTAACCAATGTAGTAAAGTAAACGCATAACAATACGCACATTAAAATTCAGTTCAAGAGAAATCCGAGTCTGATGTCAGAAGATGTAACCAAAGAAAATAAACAAAATGACAAAAATACATAAATAACAACAGACTACTAGCAGTTAACTGACATGCCAGCTCCAGACTTCAATTAAACTGACTGAAAGATTATGATTTCATCATATGAACATCTGGCACGATCCTTCCCGTTAGGGGTTTAGTATCATACCATCATAACATATATGAGAAGAACATAACCCGTGTCATGCCAGCAACTGTTTTTTTTTGTTTTTTTTTTAAATTAATGTGTTTAGTTCCCATGCAAAGACCTTATCAGTGACTCAATATTAACGCCAAAATATGCAATCTTTAATGACTTGACAACAGTATCGTAATTATATCCCTTCTTAATTAGTCTATTCAAAGGTTTTGTAAGTTTCTGAGGTGAATACTGACACCTTTGTGCTTTATAAAGAATATTACCATAAAAAATTGGATGTGAAATACCTGAACGTATTAGAAGTCTGCATGTTGAGCTATATTTACGAATGATGTCTTTATACCGATGATAAAATTTAGTAAATGTTTTGACTAGTTTGTGATATCGAAAACCCTGGTGTAATAATTTTTCCGTAATACATAAATTTCTCTCGTTAAAATCTAAAACATTGTTACATACACGAGCGAATCGTACAAGTTGAGATATATAAACACCGTAAGATGGTGACAAAGGAACGTCACCATCTAAAAACGGATAATTAACGATAGGAAATGAAAAATCATCCCTTTTATCATAAATTTTAGTATTCAGCTTTCCATTAGTGATATAGATATCAAGATCGAGAAAATGGCAGTGGTCATTGTTAGTATTAGCAAGTTTATTATCAATTTATAAAATATTTTTTTAACGATTTTATCAATATATAAATTAACCAAAGTAACATTCAGATATGTTGCATATTTTAAAAAGGAACATTGCATAGTTTTCTATTTTATCGAACTTAGTTTTGTATGATTATTAAGGTTTTCAGAAGTTTATGCATTTCTTTTTTTATCTATTTAGATATGGCAGTACAGATGGAAGTTTATAGGCTCTTAAGAGAATTCGAAGACCAATTGCCAAAGCTCCTAATCAGCCAAGTTCAATTGTACATCATGTTGCATATGGATCCTACCATGAATCCCGCTTTATTTCGACTTGTGGTTCACTAAATGATGCTATGACTTTCAGAGCAATCAATCAACACAAAGGATACAAGAATGGACCAATTGTTAAGATTAGCATCGTTGATGGAATGCCTTTCTATGACCTTAATAATCCTTATCAAATAAAAATAATTTTGCAGGCCGAAGGCTTTAAGTTTTCACCACAAACCATTGGCAAATTTCTTTCTTTCGCTGAAGCACGCCACGAAGTGCTAACAGAAGACCGTGTTCCTCGCGGGAACTTCGTAATTTTGGATGTTTAGATTTTGTTTATTTCATTTCACATCTGTACCTTTTCTATAAACTTAAATATAAGTTTAAAAGCATTGATCGTAAAAAACTAGGGGATTTCAACCCCGAATCCCCCTTGTGGTTCAGCCACTGCACGATTTCAGCTAGTATAGTGTTACATATGTGTTGAACAGTTGTGCGTCATAGTTTTACAAGAATATGTTACTTCCGACCATTACTGTGAATCCAGCGAATGGCCTCTCTGCTAAAGCTCCTAACCATCCAAGTTCAGTTGTGTAGCATGTTGCGTATGGATCCTACAAAGAATCCCGCTTTATATCAGCCTGTGGTTCCCTAGAATATGTTATTAACTTTAGAGCAAAAAATCAACAAAATAATGGACCGATTGTTTAGATCAGTATGACTGAGGGAATGACCTTTTACGACCTACGTAATTATGATCAAAGACAGGATATTTTGGTGTCGGAAAACGTGAATCATTCACAAGATACCATAGACTGGTTCCAATCTTTCGCTGGGTCGTTTCAGGAAGTTCTTTTAGAAGATAGCGTTCCTCCCGAGAACACCGTTGTCATGAATGTGTAGATATGCTTTAGCATTGAGTGCATGAAAGACTTTGTCTTGAAAGATATAAAGACTTTTTTAATTGAACTATTTCCGTTTGTAATGTTACTGAAATGAAGTCTGGAAATAATTTTTACTTTTTAATGATCAGAGATATTTAAAAAACATATGCATGAGATAAAGACAAAAATTAACAGATTTTGATTTTATTGTGAATATTTTTCAAGCTATTACAGGTTATAGGTTATTGCGAATACGACGAAAATAACGTGAGTAGTTTGGAGAGAAGTTAGAAAGATTTATAATGAGACGTCTACTCTCAGTTTACTTATAACGTTGCCTAAAAATTATATGAATCTGAAATTTTGAAAGAGGCAAAGACAAAAATTTAATGTGAAATTTTTGAATAAATAACAAAATAAAGAAGAAAATATATGTGATACATAATACACCTGTGATAATATATGTTATGATTATTCCAAATTTTGTAAACGTAAAGCATGTTGTTGTTATTATTTTTATGTTATGTATATGTTTTTATATTTCGTTTTTAGTTTTTTAAATGCTGAATCAAAATAAATCTGATTTTCTTATCTTATCTTATCTCATCTTACATGTCTCAGACACGGCCAGGTTTGTTTGTATACATAATTTTAGACTCTTTTAAAAGCTTTTTTTATACGTTTCCAATGCTAGCTTTTTTCAAATTAAACATAAAATCTGTTTTTAAACGACTGATTCGTAGATAGACCAAATACATACCATATTTCTCAAATAAGCTAATTTTAATTTCCAACAAATGTACACCGAAAATAAGAAATAAGATTGAGTTGTCACTCCTTCTGTTGTGTTACAAAAATAAAACGATTTGAAACAAGCAAATTTTACAACTTAATTGAATTTGTTAAAAAAAATATTCATTCCGGTAACATTTTCCTGTTAAAATCTTCCTTGTAGTTGAATGTAAAAGTTTGATTGCCAGCAACACGGAAACAACTATTATCGACTGATTCCTAGAAAGACAAAATAAATAACATTTACAGTAGTTGTGGGTATAAATCTATAATTTACAAAAACTGTACACATGTTGTAATTCTTCCTTTAGTATTACAAAAGTAAAACAATTCTTTTTGATTTACTTTATAAGTGAGTTTGGCCGTAAAACAAGTTGACGTCCAGCTAATATTCTCTGTGTTACAATTGCTCTTCTTCGGCTCAGTTTCGTTAATCTCCAAACGAATGAAACAAGCCTCATGATCATATGCATATATATGAGATAACCCCGTTTTTAGCAGGGTTCGTGTTGCTCAGCTTTCGTATCTTTAGTTTTTAAGACTTGCTTGGCTTTTGTGCGTTTTGGCCCCCCTTTACTTACCATCATGTCCGTGGTGCAGTAAAAACGATACCTTGACCTTCAACAATATTGTCTTTGTATGATTTGTAGAAGTCATGTTATATTTAATATAGATTAGTGTTTAATAACTGGTAGAATCTTGATAGCTTAGTCCAGGACTGCTAATCTTGACCAGTTTTTGATCAAGTCCATAAGTGAAGCTTTTCTTCCTATAGTCGATTAGTTTTCGATGGTTTTTATCATAAACAACGCCATGACAAGAACGAAAAACACAGATTGAAAAAACTAAGACTTAAGAAATCAAAACGCAATCAAAAACGGAGGCTAATCTTAGGTGCATCTGCAGGATTGGCACTACAAGCTCCCTATCTTACAGTGTTACACCTATACTCCTTAATATTCATCAGTTTATATAAAGTGAAACAGACAGTAAATAAAACCGGATTAGTGATTCAATTTTATCTAGCACTAAGATACAAAAAAATGTTAACCTACAGTTAAAAGATACTCGAGGATCAATCTAGTTTAAATATCGATATCTGATTTCGTTATCCATTATATGTAAACTTTGCAAACCTATTGTGATGATTTTGTATCTAAGGTTAAATTGTTTACATTGGTACAGTTCGGCAGAAGCCTTATTTTATGTTTTTGTATAAACTATAATAAACTAATAAACGAATCAGATGTTTCGCGGGTAAACTTTGGGTCAGGTCAAATTTGAAGGGGTGTTCCAAAGGAAACTGTCAATACGAGTAATGAGACACATTGGAAGAACACCCCTCCATCAATAATGGTACGGCTACCATTAGGGTATATAAGCAGGTGAGATTCCTAGCTCAGGGTCGATTGTCATAAGTCTTCGGAGACATAAGAACAATAAAGATAAAAAAACCCATAAGAACAAGGTATTATTTGACTAATCACCACATTTAGTTAAACATGTCAGGCAGAGGTGGATCGTTATGACCTCAAGCAGTGAGTCATGCTCACCTTCGTTGTTGACTGGCGATATCTTCACCATTGTACACTTACTTGTACATCAAACCGCCAACTGGGACCTCTCAGCAAGGAATGGAGATTGCAAGCTAGTAATAAGATGGAAAAAGTCCAGACAACATGAAGTGCAGACCGAGTCACCTACAATACAAAAGACACGGAAACGGTCATCAGAAGCTAGATCAGACAGGAACAAACGCCGTCTAGAAGCTTACATAGCTAAGAAGTCCGCACCATCGACGTCCACACCAACGACAAAAAATACGGACTTGTACGTTTACAAGCTGAACCGTATTGTACCGTATAGGACAAGAGTGAGTCTGTGACCACCTTGTAAAGTACATAATTGTACCAATGGAACAAACACAAGTGTGTAAACTTGTAAGAATACAAATTTGTATCAGTGTTTTTCATATCTTAACTTACATCTAGAAATTGACAATGAGGGTCGGTTGGAAACAAAACTTTACGACAAAAGAGATGATTTCAGCTTTCCAATTGTGAACTTTACATTTCTAAGTAGCAACATTCCAGAAGCACCTGCATACGGGGTATATGTCTCCCAATTGATACAATATTCCCGTGCTTGCATTTCCTATCATGATTTTCTTGAGAGGGTTGCTGCTCACAAGGAAGCTATTAAACCAAGAGTTCCAAATGGTGAAGTTGAAATCATCCCTTCGTAAATTTTACGGACGCCCTCACGAGTTGGTTGACCGTTATGGAATAATCGTTTCACAAATGATATCGGATATGTTCCTTACGTCGTAACTACAATCCCCTTCCCTTTCATGAATGTGACTTACCGAATTCGACTATTTACCAGATTTGTTATCACATAAGCAACACGACGGGTGCCACATGTGAAGCAGGATCTGCTTACCCTTCCGGAGCACCTGAGATTATCCCTAGTTTTTGGTGGGGTTCGTGTTGTTTATTCTTTAGTTTTCTATGTTTTGTCATGTGTACTATTGTTTGTATGTTTGTCTTTTTCATTTTTAGCCATGGCGTTGTCAGTTTATTTTAGATTTATGAGTTTGACTGTCCCTTTGGTATCTTTCGTCCCTCTTTTAAGTAGAATAGTGTATAAGTGCAGTTGTACATATTTTGGTTCATTGACGTTAATTTATAAATAAAGATTGTTTGTTATATATTCTGTAAATAGAACAGTTTCGGTATCAAACTGGTAACGGACTCATTCTAAAATAGAAACAGACACGCTTACCTACACGTTACACTATGTAAGAAACAAATGATCAAAACATGTGCGCGCTTAGTCGTTTGCATCGTTTGTGTTAGGAAGAAATGCACTCATAGCTACTAATTTATCTAGTTTTATACTAATGCTTTAAATTTTAATCAATCAAATAATAAAATTAACTTTCATGATTTTGAAACCGTATAGCATGTAAACGATTTTAAACGTCTCACTAGACGTTCAAGTTAATGATGTAATATAGATAAGTAGTGGTCCTTTCTAAATAAACCAGAAAAAAGTTTTAAATCTGTAAACATTTAAAATCTGGTAAAAGTTTTGTTTTCAAAATATGATCGAGGACGAATAGTTATTGATATTGTTATGTAGAACGCCACTATGGTTAGAAAACATGTACCGCAGAGTCGGATTTAGGGAGGGGGACAGGGAGCTTTTGGCAAATTTTGCTATGAAAAAAATGTTCTATATACGGGTTTTCCACAGAAAAGGAATTGAGATTTGAAAAAAAAATATTCTGGATAGAAATAAAACGGATAGCGTAATCGTGCTTTAAGAATCACTTTTTTATATTTAGATGACAACAAACTAAACTGCTGCTACCTGTCCGAAGTATTCAGTTTAAAAGCACAACACAAAAGAATCGATTAAATATAAAAGTAGTTTCATCAGGCCTTAAGATAGGCAAGTTAGGAAAAATAGTAAATAGGTGTTGAAAATGATCATTGGCATTGGTTTTAAACCATGATGTCGGTTTTCTTTTTGAATTGTTTTATATTTTTGTCATCCACACGATCTTATAATGCTCATTATACATAATGGTTTTTGTTCGTTGTTATAGGCTGCATGATAACCGGTAGGTTTTGAGACTCAAGTTTTTGGTAGAAAGCTGTTAAATGTGCATCAAACTACATCTCCATATTCTTTTTTTTTTAATTTTCCTTCCATATTCTTTTTTTAATTTTCCTTCCATATTCTTTTTAATTTCCATAGACTATCAGTGAAGAAAACAGGAGATACCTTTGATAAGCCTAAAAATAAATATAAACAAATGTTCTTAAAAAATGTTCTTAAAAGTGTTTTTCAAATGTTTGAGCACAAAAATGAACGGCAAATAATAATCTTACTTTAAAATTCGTATAACATTTTTGGGAAGAATTTTCACTAATCCGATACCAAACCGACTGCTCAAATATATGAATACAAATGATATTTTAATTTTGTATACATTTCAACAAAAGAAAATAATTGCTTCTTCAGCGTAAGTATCTGATATTTTGTAGCTTCTAAATTTTCATTTTGCAGAAGTGCAGTTCTACATTTTCGTTTTTGCTTATAAGACATTTTCGTTTTGCTTAAGGAAGTGTAATCCGACATTTTCATTGATTCAAAAGCCATTAGTGTGATGAACCGACATTTTCACATCAATTTCTTGAAACATTTTGCACCAAAAAAGTCCATACTTAGAAAGATAAAAACAAGAGAGACATTCATTCTAAATCCCGTTCGAAAAAAATCTGAATTCCGCTCCATTTAATTCCATTTACTTCCAGTATCGACTTTCGGTCAAGTGATGTTCCTTCCATTCTTCCGCTTCCCAAGTTTTTTTCGGAGGATCGCCGGTTTCTCAACTGCTAGTTTAACGTTCCTTTTATACTACGTATACTTTTGTGATAATAGCGTGAATGTTTTATAAAACATGGTCACATTTCAAATGGTACATTCTAAATTCACAAGTAAATTAATCAACCTATTTAATTTTTTAAAAGGAAGGGAAAATAAAAGAACGGGATTTTAAAAGGAAACTCCCTTTGTTATGTTGTATTTTAATTGTGTATCGTCGTTTGGATGTAATTTAAAAATCCATATTTTATTTATGCGTAACTTAAACTTGCGTGCACTCCTATTATAAGAATGTATACTCTTTGTTAAAAGTAAAAAAAGTTTATATACCTGGAGGTTTAACATCAAATACAATACTGAGATACAATACTAACGAGTTGTAAAATTACCTGTGATCTATAATAAAAGGTGAGGTCAGAATGCTTCAATACACAGTACACTTAACGTAAACACGCTATTAAATGGAAAGCTTTTACCATATTCATATGCAAATGATTCATTTCTTATCGCCATATATGGTAACATAAATCGCTTTTTTCCCAAGGTGCAAAACGAGGAAGTCCGTTGAATAAAACAAGTGTGGATTTTAAAGTCTTCCCAGTCATTAGTTGTAACAGGAATAGAAAGGTTGTAACCAGCTTAGAAAATTAAACAAATTCAAAATGTGTGACGATGATGTAGCCGCTTTGGTAATTGACAATGGATCTGGAATGTGTAAAGCTGGATTTGCTGGAGATGATGCTCCAAGAGCTGTATTTCCATCAATTGTTGGAAGACCCAGACATCAGGTAGGTAAATTAATAAGTACACATATTAAAGGGTCATTAAATAGTTACGCTATCGGTATACACATGGGAATTGGTTCTGTTCAGCCGTTCACATTATATTTTGTTTTATATGAAGTATTTTTATCATCTTATAAATCTAGTGGCGGATCCAGGGTGTTGGGGTGGGGATGGAGGGATTACGGTGGTTTGACCCCCCTTTTTTGACAATCAAGGTAGTTGAATAGGGAGATTTGAGTTGGAACCCCCTATCCCCCATTTATCCTGGGTTCGGAACCCCCTTTTAAAAACGGCTGGACCCACCCCTTATTTCAATTGCCTTAATTATGTGTCAAGACAAAATCTCAAGAAATTCGAAAAAGGCAGCGCCTAGTTTTAATACAATGTGAAATGCCGGTACACGTTGCTTTTGCCCATATTAGGAGAAGATTTATACTCGAGTAGCGTTGGTCACGCCCATGTATTTAACGATTTAATAGACAAACAAATCTGTGTTGTCAGCAAATCAATATTCACTTTCTATTTCCTTTTGTTTGAGTTTTTATTAAGTGTTGTTTGTCCATATATCAGAAATTCAATATTTTCGACTTAAAATGCTTAAATTGTGTTTTTTGACCATTGGCTATAAACGCAATCAGCGGAACAACGCCTTATATGGTTACCACATGTGACAATGACAGTAAATTCTTGTGTGACCCGATAAGTACAAGACTTGAATATTTCTACTTTGAGTGGGAGTATTTTAACATATTTGTTATCGTACAAAATGTTATTTCGTATAAATGGAAAAGAAGTCAATAGAACCCGATTGAATGGTCTATGGCAGTGATTAGGATAATTCATTGATTAAAACATTACCTAATGATTGCTGGCATGTTTGCTGACATTCAATACACCTTATCGCTATTTTAAAATTCAATCCGGGAAACACAGTCACCGGGACAATTTCCTGTTTAGGTCAAGTGTGTTATAAACAGACCAATAAACAGAGTTCACCAGTAACATCTGAGGAGGACAAAAATTATAAAGCGAACATTATGAAAATTTGATCCACTTATAAAAACAAAAAATACAAACATAAAAAGGCTTTGTTTACCATGGTTTAGACCTGACTTTTTTACAATTTTTTATGCATATTACTAAACACAAGGCCCAAGATAGCTTCAACTGGAAGATAAAGTTCTGAGTTTCAGACCGTGTATGGTCGAATCATATACAAAGCAAGTCATTTTCCAAAAGAAATCCACAATAACCACCAATGCAGAAAATACAAACACAATATACTCTGCAATTTAGTAATACGTATATGTGCTGTTATTTAATGTCATCGCAATATCGTGTAAAAAAAAGGATAACCACAAAAATACTAAAAACTCAAAACGGAAAGTCCCTAATAAAATTGCAAAATCAAAAGCTTAAACACAAGGGTGTCGCTGCGAATCGCAATCTCGCACAGGAAGGAAAACTTCAAATGAAACGTACATATTTGTAGACGAGTTATTTCGACCTATAATGGTTTACTTTTACAAACTGTGACTTGGATTGAGAGATGTCCCATTGACACTTATACCATATTTTCTTATATAAATATGTATGTTGGAAATTTATCAGTTTTAAAAAAACTTCACACTTTTAACACATACCAGGAAGTCTGCCTATATGTAGCTATGAGTAATAATAAAAATGCTTTGGTTAAGAGTCGTGGGAGCATACACACAAGGACATAACATACGACATATTGAGCTTTTAACCGACATTAATATGAAAGATGATCTGTATTGGGGTTCTTAATTTCTGTGTTCTTAATTTTGTTGTTTAGGTATTTGTATCCTTTCTCTATTCTAAGGCACCTCATTTTTCTGGATTCTGTATTTGTTTTTTTGGTTTTTTTTATACACATTCTGACTTTTTATCTTTAATTTGTTTTGTGAATTTTAGGGAATATGACCAATTCAATTAATATTATTATACACGTTTTTTGCTTTAGGGTGTGATGGTTGGTATGGGACAGAAAGACAGCTACGTTGGTGATGAAGCCCAGAGCAAAAGAGGAATTCTCACACTGAAATATCCTATTGAACACGGAATTGTAACAAACTGGGACGATATGGAGAAGATCTGGCATCACACTTTCTATAATGAACTCCGTGTTGCACCAGAAGAACATCCCGTTTTACTGACAGAGGCTCCCCTCAACCCTAAAGCCAACAGAGAAAAGATGACCCAAATTATGTTCGAAACCTTCAACTCCCCAGCTATGTACGTTGCTATTCAGGCCGTTTTGTCTTTATACGCTTCTGGTCGTACAACTGGTATTGTGTTGGACTCTGGTGATGGTGTATCCCATACAGTACCCATCTATGAAGGTTATGCCCTTCCTCATGCTATTATGAGGTTGGATCTTGCCGGACGGGATCTCACAGACTATTTGATGAAAATTCTAACAGAACGTGGATATTCTTTTACAACCACAGCCGAAAGAGAAATCGTTAGAGACATTAAAGAAAAATTGTGCTATGTAGCTTTAGACTTTGAACAAGAAATGTCCACAGCTGCATCATCATCATCATTAGAAAAAAGCTACGAATTACCTGACGGACAGGTTATCACTATCGGTAATGAAAGATTCAGGTGTCCAGAGGCCATGTTACAACCATCTTTCTTGGGAATGGAATCATCAGGTTTACATGAAACAACATACAACAGTATCATGAAATGTGATGTTGATATCCGTAAAGACTTGTATGCTAATACCGTATTATCTGGTGGTTCAACCATGTACCCAGGTATTGCCGACCGTATGCAGAAAGAAATCACAGCACTTGCTCCATCAACAATGAAAATCAAGATTATTGCTCCACCAGAAAGGAAATATTCCGTATGGATCGGTGGTTCCATCTTAGCTTCACTCTCAACCTTCCAACAGATGTGGATAAGCAAACAGGAATACGACGAGGCAGGTCCATCCATTGTCCACAGAAAGTGCTTTTAAACTGCTCAGAACTTCAACTAATTGTTATGTTATATTTTATGTACAAACAGCATTCGTTTGTATCATTGTTAGATTCAAACTATTTTTCTATCATTTTTATAAAGTTCATTGTTGTACAAAAATAAAACTATAAAATTATTTTTCGTCTGTTTCAAAATGTGTTGTTGTTATGGTTAAAAATGATTCGAATACATTAATTGTTTTCTACCACAATGTGCTAGATATTTAATCTGCTTAATTTTATCTGTGATATTGAAAAAGGGACGAAAGGTACCTATGAGTCATTGAAGCACCATGTCTAGAAAGGAAATGATCAGTAGACAAACAATAGTACAAAAGACACAACATAAAAAACTTAAGACAAGCAAACAAACTAAAATCTGGTGGTTATCACAGGTGTCTCAGAAGGGAAATAAATCCTGCTCCACATGTGGCACCCGTATTGTCGATTATATTAGTACAAAACAGTCGATAAGTCTTATTCGCTAGGTGTCATTCGGGGAACAGATACCATTTGGAACATATCCGTTGTCATCTGTGAAACAGATATTAAGTGAGAAATTAAAAGCATACATGAGCAAAACCCTGTACTGATTCTGATGTTAACCATGTTTCGAGAATGAAAATTGATTAATGAAGAAATTAATGATGGTTTAATAATATGAAAAAATATGGACAAAAATAAGCAAACAGGGAGTTTAAACGCAATATGTAGATGTAAAAACATGTGGTATGAGTGCCAATGAGATGACTCCATCTAAGTCACAAATATTAAAAAATAAACAATTGTCGCAAAGTACAGCCTTCAACACGGAGCCTTGGCTCACATCAGCAAGCTATAATGGGACTTAAAATAACTAGTTTAACACTATTCAAACATGAAAACCAACGTTCTAATGTTTACAAAAACAAACTAGAAACGAGAATTACTTATGAACAACTTCAACAAACGACAACCACTGAACACCAGGTTCCTGACTTGGGTACAAACAAATGCTGTGGGTTTAAACAGGCACCAATCTTTACCCTAACGAAGTAACGGTGTAACATTGCAATATAGAAGTACACTATAAAATATTAATTGAAATGACTCTATAATTCAAACCATTATGACACACGACTGAAGTAAGTTTTTAAAATTTTCCTAAATTCAATTAATTTGTAAAAACTGCAGTTTATATTTACAATTCGTGCCAATAATAATCTTCATAAAATATTCTTCAAGTGCTTCTTAACTTCGTTATCGATGTGGGCCATTCTAAAATCGGAAACTCACAGCTGTGACTAATATGCAATAACATTTTTTTTTGGTTTAAATCGGTATTAGGTCTGTATATTAGAATCACTGCAATCGACTTTTATTGTTTGCTAATGATATACATCTTCAATTGTTGGTTAGTACTATGCAAAGCAGTATTTATTGGTCAGTAGACACGTCTGGCTATATTTGATGGTTTGCACACCTGTATGCCTGTATGTGTTAATCAGTACACCTGTTTAGCTGCTACGGTTGATCAGAACACAAACCCTTAAAACCGTATACGGAGGGTATTGTATTTGATGATCCGTACATGTACGCATGCATTTCTGATATGATGGTCAGAACAACCGAATACCTGTATTTTATTGTTAGTATACTAGAATTTCGTATATGATTTTTATCAGTTTTAGAAATAATAATGCATATCTTGAAATTAGATTACAACTTCGGACGACTAAGATTAAAATAATATCGTGTAAATATTAGAGAAATGTATTGAATCATAATTCGTTGAAAAATGAAATCTTATGAGACTCAAAGATGGTAGAAGACTTTCATTCTGCCCTAATCACATCATACAAAACCCCAAATAGGTCCATCTTAATTGCTGTCCATTTGTTTGAACAAAGAAGCATTATGATAGGGATATATCTATAGGCTCATACATTTTATTTGAATATATATGCAACTAAGAAAAATATATATTATTTAAGTTTTATGCTATGCCAATTGCTTTATTTTAGTATTTAGTTATGCTTATTGCTTTATTTGTTAGCAAATGAGAAACTGATTGAATGGAAAACAGCTGTCATATTCCTGACTTGTTACGGGCATTTACCGGAAAATCTTGGGTTAAACCTGGTTATCTAGCTAGCTAGCGAACACTCCAATATTTTCCCATGAATCTATGTTTTTTTTTTTAATAAAATAGTCCTTAAAATTCATAACTGCAGCTACAAACGATGTTTTTTTTTACTGCCGCGCCATAAATAGTTTTTGATTTTTCTTATTAATGAAAACTTCTTTGGTTTATTAATATGGTATTAATGAATGGGTGTTTTTATAATAGCCCTGTTATATGTCCAAGGTCTGTAATAATAGTCGAGGAAGTCTGTAATGGCCCGAGGCAATGCCGAGGGCCATTGCAGACATCCGAGGCCATTATATGTTGCAATTGTGTGATAAAAAAAATCAATGTACTGATTATGCCTGTAATGGGTCCACTAAATACAATACAATATATCTTATCTTATCTTATCTCATACATAATTTGATTAAAAGAAAAATACATAAGGTGTACAGGGAGTGTGAGTTATCATCTATTACCCAACTACCTTATATGTCGGTTATAAGACAACATAAATATTCAGTTTATTGATGGTGGCCGCAAAATGGTAGGAGTAGAAGTAGTAGACAACACAACCTTACTTGTTTATATTCTAACAAATATCCAATATCATCAGTTTTATTTACATTACCTTGAATATGTCGGAACAATCAATACGAACACTGATATATTTTACTAATACTTGCATCATGTGTCATATGTTTTATGTATCTAATGTTTAATCAGAAATACGTTATTTACTTTAAAATTTTACACTATGACGTAATGGTAAGGAAATTCTGTCGGAACAGATACTTAATGATAAAACAAACGACCTATTAAAATCTTAATTCTCACTTGACCTTGACATTAAGCGATTTGATTTTAATAGTAGTTTGTTTTTGTACTTGTATAGATGAGTCAAGCCCTTTTCAACTAATTTTTTAGTATAGTTCGGTCATATGTTATACTGTGACGACGACGGCCAAAGTAAGGGGAGGGTTGGGCGCCAACTTATACATATTTAACCCTGCCAAATTCTCCATATGCCTACCCAAAGTCAAAAGCCTGCAATTCAGTGGTTGTCGTTTTTTTTACCATATATATATTTCTTTCATTGTTTTTTTTATACACAAATCAGACATTTAGTTTTATCGTTTGAATTGTTTTACGTTTGCCATTTCGCAGCCTTTTATAACTGACCATGCGATATGGATTTTCGCTCATTGTTGAAGTCCGTACGGAGACATATAGTTGTTCAAGATGAATTTGGTCATTATGTGAGGCCCCTTTGGTCGTATTTCGCATTTGTCGCTACTTTGATTTTTGAACATTAATGATTTGGCTTTGAGCGTTTTTAATGAAGCTAACAAAAAAGGCGTTGAATTCGGACTAATTTTAGTTAAACATTGTTATTTTCACTGTTTTCTGGTATGTATATAACTTAAGCATTTTGTATATGGCTAGAACACACCCGCTTGTCCATGAGTGAATTAATGTACCTACGCCTGATTTCTAGTCTGTATTGTTTTTTATTTGAATTGTCATCTGTTAAGGTCATGCTCATTATAAGGTGCACAATATTATCTGCTTTCAAAATCTTTCTGTTAGAACCCTTCCTGTTTTTTTTTTATTACAACCTGTAAGATCTGCCACACTCTCCCCAACACCAACACAAACTCTAAAGTGCGATGGGGATGCTAAAGTACGATGGTCACGCTAAAGTGCGATTGTATACGCTAAAGTGCGATTTCTCCATACGCTTAAGTCCGATGGTCCGCGAGAGTATAGACGTAAGAATTGTACTTGGATTATGATGTTAACAGTCGTTTATACAAACCAAAAATGAATATGCCGGAAGATAAATTAAGAATATTTTATTGACAACCTATAAACTAAATGTCCATGACTTAATTTATGACCAAACCGTGTTTCGTCGATCGGCTGAAGTAATTGTGATAATTTTATTTGGATGCTGGAAGATGACGTGTGTCCTTCAGTCGACCATTTTACTTTATGGATACAAAACAGTATACGCATATGTATCGTATATCCTGCTTCTATTGGCAGCGAACGGATGCACTGAAATCATTGTTTACCTTGCAGTTTTCATTGCGGTTCCCGTTAAAATATTATCGATTTTTTTTACGGAAAAGAAAAAGTTCGACGAATATCGCTCTTTTCTCGCATTTGAGATTAAAGCTGAACGCCTTGTACAAATAAATGTTACTTATTCAGACAATGTGGTCGGTCTTTTAAATTTAGAAACTATCACTTTAGCTTACCGAAAAATCATAAAGCCTATCACATTTGTTATACCTTAGCATACTAGCTTTTGCAAAAAGACATTTTTTAAATCCATGTATTTTTATCTTTTTTAAAACCTTATCATATTGGTCCATCGCACTTTAGCGTGATATACCATCGTACTTTAGCAAACAAACAACCATCGCACTTTAGCGTTATACACCATCGTACTTTAGCGAAGACCATCGCACTTTAGCGTGGCCATCGTACTTCAGAGTACCATCGCACTTTAGGGTCCTACATAACCTCCACGTACAAAAAGCGTTTGCACTTTTTGAACAAATGCTATTTATGAAAATCGAATTAGATTATCTCCCCATAATAAAAAAGTGTTGGTAAAATTAATCAGAGTTATCTTACTTTTACCACAAAGAGAGTCTGGCAAACAATTTGTATTTGGAGCATAATTCGTTCAAACAATTTCCACTTAAATAAATGTTACTTTATTCAATTATAAAGGCTTATCAATACACTGCCGGTGCGTGAGAATGTTACATTACTCATGTCTATATCATGGATAGTTTGAAATTCTAAAATATTATACATTTGATACGGTGAATTTATTAAAATAACGGAGGAACTATTTAATATAATATTGGGGCAAATGAAGTGTTTTATTTTTGACACAAACGAAATAGGTGTGTGGCGCAAATGAAAGATTGTTTAAGCGCAATTAAAATACCGACTGAGTAAGTAAGTAAGTAAGTACTTTTTATTGGTTTGAAATCCAAAATCACAGGATTGATACCAAGACAATACACATTGGTTATACACAAACATGACAAACATACAGACATATATATCATACCAAATTCAAAAACATTGTATATATATATATATATATATATATATATATATATATATATATATATATATATATATATATATATATATATATATATATATATATATATATATGAGAAGGTGGTACCACAAAGTAATTTAGTACTTAATAAAGCATTTCTAGAAATATACATATCGCTTATAAATTTAACAACAATTCTAATTATATCAGTCTCACCACACATATACAAAAAAATAAATCTTGTTTCATTAGTCATATTTAATAAAGAGGGAGCTATTTCACTAATTTTGGAAAACAATTGGTCTCTAATTATATTTAGTTTTGTACATTTTAAAGTGAAATGAAATTCATCTTCTACTTCTGAGAGACATAAAGGACAAATTCTTTCTTCTACAGGGGTTTTAGTGTGACGCCTTTGTTCAATTCTAAGAACACTATTACTAATGCGAATTTTAGCAAAATGCCCTATTACTTTTCTGTCTATATTTAACAATAAATAGGTTTCCAATTTATAATTTTCTTTAAGCTGTCTATATGTTATCAGCTTATTACCGTGTACTGATTTATTATCACAAAATATATTTTCTTTCCAATAATTAAGATATCTATCATTAAGTTTGGTATGAATTGCATATAATAAACGCATTTTAATTGATTGATTGATCGATTATCTTTATTTCCTCCATATATATGAAGATGTCACAACTTATATTATAAGAACAGATTCAAGAACATAACACTAACATATTTACATATATATTCTAAACAACATAACAGCAATAAAAAAAAAGTCCATAGGTAGTTACATAACTATATGAAATAGAGTCGAAAACAAAACGTCTATAATTCACCAATTTCTTACAAGAACAATATTAGTTAAGATCAAATATGAGACTATACAGATCATAATTGAAGACCTGATATAGTTTATACATATAATCTGCTATGTGGCACATCAAGAGGCTCCATACATAAGCATTTACAGTTTGCATGGTATGATTCATACTTCCAAGTAACGACTCGACAATTTCGTCATCATCTTGATTAAAGAAACGAACGGAATCTTCTACGTCAAGAATATCGACAATTTTATATAAAAAAAGAAGATGTGGTATGATTGCCAATGAGACAACTATCCACAAAAGACCAAAATGACACAGACATTAACAACTATAGGTCACCCTACGGCCTTCAACAATGAGCAAAGCCCATACCGCATAGTCAGCTATAATAGGCCCCGATAAGACCATGTAAAAAAATTCAAACGAGAAAACTAAGTGTAGAACATTTCTGTCCGAATTTGTGAAAGAGATGCACAGCAAAGTATAGAATGCATAAGTATATCCGTATTATATAAGTTACACAAGGAGCATTTGCCTGTGTGAATAGCTATGGCTCCTAATTTCACAAGCGTCATAAATTTTGAATTAAGAGTGGATAAGTTACCGCTAGTCGTAACAAAAATTTTTTGCAAATTTAATTTAAACTTTGATGGTAGCCAATGACCAATATTTTGACTCTAGATTTGTAATATCTTTTATCATATAAAGAGACCAAACTTCACTACAATAAAGAAGCATAGGCTTAACACAAGCATCAAAAAGCTTTATGTGAGGTAAAACATTGATATCTTCAGAAAATAACAGTTTTCTAATACAAAATATAGCTTTTGAGGCTTTTTTACAAAGAGGTCTCACTGCTTCTGTAAAACTACCAGATGGTTTAAACAGTATATCTATATATTTATATTCTGTATGTTAAAGTGTTCCAAAATATTATCAATAAAAACAAACTCGTCTTTTTAAAGTTTTTTACTTGATTTGTTAAAAATCATAACTTTGGTTTTGTCAAGATTTACTGTTAAATCCCAACTTGTGAAATATAAACTAAGCTTGTCGAGGCATTTTTGTAAGCCATTAGCAGATTCAGAAATAAGGACTAAATCATCAGCGTATAACAGACATGATATATCATTATCATTTAACTTGGATTGTTCACATGTGGAGACAAAAATAGATGGTAAATCATTAATATATAAAGAAAGCAATGTAGGGCTTAAATACACCCTTGTTTTACCCCAACTGAGGAATTAAAAAAAATCAGTGAAAATTTCGATTGACGCGAAAGCAAAGCCTCGATTAAAACTCCATAGAGCGGATTATAATTTGAATAATTTAACTTCATCACATTTCTCTTTGGTATATCTACATACTGACTTATACAGGAAAAATTAAAAAAAAAAACCGTTCAAAAACATTTTTTTTAGAGTATTTTGGTACTACCAGGACATAGTTTCACCAACATAACATCTACTTAGATACGACTCTGGGGCCGGTAACAAGAAGCATTCTTATGTCTTACGAACGTCTAAAGGGCGTCTTAAGATTTAAGAATGTAACAAGACCCAACCTCAGACCTATCTTAGAATGATTGACAGCCCTTAATGTTTTGAAAAATCGCATGATTTAAGAACGATTCTTACGTCTACCTTAAAGCGATCTTACTAATTCCGGTAACACAAAATCATTCTTAAATTTTGGTCAGTTATTAACCCATTAACCCCCAATGACACCTATAGGCGTCATGGCGACAACCATTCTTTGATGGCCCGTATGACCCTCCATACCTTTTTTGAACTGCCCCACCTGAACTGTCATGATAGCAGGGACTTCAACCAAGCAGTTCATGGTCCATAAACTCTTCTCAGACGTCTGTTTATGAAAATATGGCACGTTGAAAGCCGTTTAAGAGTTCAAAATCGGAAAAACGTGAAAAGTAGCCAAAATCAGGTGGGGGTGGGCATCTTTTGATGGCCACTACTTAACTGGTAGTCATTGTAGGTATTAACTATTATCGTAAATGCATGCATAGGTGGTATAGGAACACAAAGAGGTATAATATGGCCAATAGGAATCTAGTCTGTAAAATCTAGGTCACCGTTTTGTCAAAAATCCGTAAAAACGGACATTTAGGCAGACCTGACTTGACGATAATAATTCGCCAGCAAGACACTAAAGTCCCATATACTCCCAGTTAGCATACATGGACTGCTGTAACTATAGGGTAATACTTGAATGATAAAGAAACACAGTCTGGTTAATGTTCACCTCTCAAGGTCGTTTTAAAATCGGAAAATAGACGGAAAATGACCATTTTTCAGTGGGGGTGGGTTAAAACCCACGAGAAAATCTTCCACCTCCCACCCCACCCCCACCCATGCCATTCGCCCCCAAATTGCAATACATAGTTTAATAGATGAGCAGCAGTTACAGCATCAAGAGTTTGCTAATTTGCATATAATTTGCATATGATTGCAAATTTTCGAAAATGCCTGATTTTCCAGAAATCTCTTTGGGGCGAATGAGTTAAACAAAAAATATTTTTTTCCTGATTTTCAACCTTCAAAGAGTGTTTTGGTCAGTTTTACACCCCAAAACGACTCTCAAACCCAACAGAAGTCAAATTTAAAAATTTGACCAAATCGTTTAAACTAAAAATATTTTTTTCCCGATTTTCAATCTCTAAAGAGTGTTTTGGTCAGTTTTACACCCCAAAACGACCCTCAAACCCAACAGAAGTCAAATTTAAAAAATTTGACCAAATCGTTTAACCCATTAACCCCCAATGACGCCTATAGGCGTCATGGCGACAACCATTCTTTGATGGCCCGTTTGACCCTCCATACCTTTTTTGAACTGCCCCACCTGAACTGTCATGATAGCAGGGACTTCAACCAAGCAGTTCATGGTCCATAAACTCTTCTCAGACGTCTGTTTATGAAAGTATGGCACGTTGAAAGCCGTTTAAGAGTTCACCTATTTGTGACATTTTTGCCTATTGTATCCGTTTTGTTCACACATTGTTATCAATATAATGGAATTTGATAAGACTGTCATAAAAGTGAGAGGTTTAGCGCTTTCAACCAGGTTCAATTCACCATTTTTTACATTTGAAAATGCCTGTAACAAGTCAAGAATATGACAAGTGTCATCCATTCGTCTGATGTGTTTTATCATTTGATTTTGCCTTTGGTTCGGGACTTTCCGTTTTGAATTTTCCTCGGAGTTCAGTATTTTTGTGATTTTATTTTTTGTTCTAGAAGGCTTTCAAAATGTGACAAAAATATTGTTTTAAGTGAAAAGATATAGGAAGATGTGGTATGAATGCCAATAAGACAACTCTCCACCCAAATAACAATTTATAAAAGTAAACCATTATAGTAGTGATTTGATCGAAATGAAAGTAGGATAGAAAAATAAGCCTACATCATTTATACAAGATTCAAATCCTACCATTGGCCTGGAATAATAGGACACCCAAAACGCAAAGCACTGATTGATTGTCCTGAGACAAGCATATTTTATTAAAAGAATAATGGTCTATAAGCAGTTAAATTTATTTCATGTTTGAAGCGGTGCAATTTTTTTAATTATCAATAGAGAATAATGGTGGTCTGACCAGAATTGTTCTCGACTCCTAGGAGTCGAGATTAAGAATTGAACGATGGACACTAAGGGCGTTAATTTTTCTTGCTACCTGATTGGAAGATATCACGAGATGTGAATAATTAAAATTTATTGATTGGTTAGGACAATCCGAACCAAGTAAATGTCCTTCACTCCCGTAGAGTATCGGATTTGTCGTCTCTATTTTAGCAATTAGATTTTACACAGGTAACTTTTATCTATAAATAGACGAATCTTCTGGAGTAAACAACAACGTTAAACGATACTACAGTTTCTTAACGCGTGACCTCACATGTGTGGTAAAATTTGTTGATTGATGCACGTGGCTATTCTAGTAAATGAATTAATCTACAAAGCGAGAGCTCTTTCCATTTTCATCAGCTAAGAGTCGAATTTAGCACTTTTTGAAAGGCTATCGCTTGTTTTCCTTAGATTAAATGGTTAGTGGATTGCTATGCGCATTTTATCGTTCATGAAAACGTTTTGATGATTCATTTAAGGTGATTCTAATTTCTTTGCGAGGAACCAAAAACGGAAACGTCAGAAAATTATTAAGAACTCGTAACTTGAAAACTATTACGATGCAACTTAAGGGGGAAATAAGACCGATCCTAGAACAACCTAAGGGAGCTTTGATTTACACTCTTTGAATGATATTAGAATGATCTTATCTTCCCCTCAATTCAATACTTACGACCTCTCTTAATACAACTTCTTGTTACCGGACCCTGAATCATCAATTTTATCGAGAGGAACCTAAAGGAATTATGTGAAAACATATATTCTTTTCTTAGTATCACATATCTCTATATGTAGGTCTGTCATCTATATCAACTGACTGCCACATCCCAAGATATTCTTCGTCATATAATTATAGATTATCGTTGATCATCTGAACGAGATTGATATTCTCGCTTGAGCCGAGACGGCGAAAGCGAGAAAGGCAATCGAGTTGAGATGATCAATGATAATCTGTTTATCGCTATTTTACCTATGACAACGTTGTCAATTTCATGTCAATTTCGTTAGCAACGCCACGTGCCTGCTTAGTTTCTAGCAATAATTTTCCATCTCAAGCGAGGAGCATGATATGAAAATTATCACAAAAAAAGATCAAAGGAAAAATGCACAAAATAGCGATAATCAGATTTATCTTGTCAAAGAATCTTTCTGTCTATTGAATAAGAAGAAAAATAACATTGATGTATTAAAAAGATTTCAAAATGTTATATGGAAATTATACGTTCTTTTGTTTAAACTTTTTAAAATATATGTATACTATGTCATTTTCTCAGTAAATACAATTTTACATCTATATTTAAACACATCGTATTTCATGTATATTTTCCTTATGTATTATACCCATTATTTTCAAATGACCACGTTGCAATTTGTTGAGGCTTATCTCCAGTAAATAAGGTTGTAGCTTCGCTGGCGGTTGAGTTAAAACCAAAGACTTGAAAATTAACTGAAAATAATTATTTATAGTTACTTCGTCTTTTCTTTTCTAAAGGTTTATTGATCAGATATCTGATGTTATAATTTTATCACAAGAAACACGATATGTTCTCTCTGAGATGGTAGAGGGAAAACGAAACGTTAAATTTGCACACTTAAACAAAGTCCAACTATGTTTTTCTTTAACGTAAATAAAGCAATAACAAATAAATAATATATTTTTTTTTTAGAGAGAATTGATCAAAACGAACCAGATTTTAAAAAGAAAACATTGCTTGGTTGATTTGTGTGACCATTTATATCCGTAAACTATACATTATAAATCACTTCTTTGTACAGCATTTTTTTTATATCTTATTTATATGTACAAAATATAACAATACGTGCACCTTCATCATAAACATGTTTAAAAATGCAATCGCCATAATCATTTTTGTAAAATTTGCAGAAAAAAAACTCATTTCTGGTTTTACACCTGATGGTTTTACACCAAAATAAAGGTATAATACCGAAGTGTAAGATCATTATGAATATTTTTAAAATAGATAAATCCATGCTCCAAAGAGCATGACGTTTAAACAGACATATTAAACTGAAAGCTTTTTCTATATTTATCTGCAAATATTATTCATATCTTATCACCATATATGGTAACATCCTGCTTTCTTAACACGGTACATTGACGAGGAAGACAAGTTAATAAAACTAGTGTGAATTTTAAAGTCTTCCCAGTCAATTGTTGTGACAGTAATAGAAAGGTCGTTACAAGTTAAAACAAAATCTAAAATGGACGATGAAGACGTAGCCGCTTTAGTAATTGACAATGGATCAGGAATGTGTAAAGCTGGATTTGCTGGAGATGATGCTCCAAGAGCTGTTTTCCCATCAATTGTAGGAAGACCCAGACATCAGGTTTGTTAACATTTAAAGTTAAAAAACTTTTTATCAAACTATACACCTTATTGCTATTTAGTTCAATCCGAAAATAAACATACGCTTAGACAACTTCCTGTTTTGGTCAAGTGTCCCAAAAAACAAAAGTAATCAGTAACGAGCTGAGGGAGGGAAAAAAGTTAGAACACGAACATTTTGAAACTTTGATAGCCACTTTTTTGAAACACAAATTAAAGTAACAAAATGCATTGTTTGAACAGTTTACCATAATAAGCATAATACATTGTTTTAAAAGGGCCGCACATACTTTCAACTGCATGAAAAAGTAATTTCAGAACTTATCCGGGAAGAAATAAATAGCGATTAGGTGTATTAAGTAAATATTGTCTATTTTTATTCATCCAATTGCCTTGCTACACAATGGACAGCAAAATTATGTGGTGTTTTTGATTGTTAATACAAAACTATCTATTTCAATATCTGTTTCTCATCATTTTCACAAATCGATTACCACTAACACTGCAAAAACAAACATAATCTAAACTGCTAGTCAATTGTATAATTAGTATTGTATATGTTGAATGAATGAATACTTTATTGCAAAAAGCACATATATGCTATATCAACAAAAACATATTTACAACTTGACAAATGTTAAACAGCAGATATTACCGTCGTATCAAATTGTACGACGCATCTTGAGAGCACTGCAAGTCTTCAAGATCGACAACCTCGCTTTGGATAGCGCAACTTTCAATGTTTATAAATACGCATATCGTAAAACCAAGTATTAAGGAACAATTTACATTCTCTCATTTTCAATATGAACAGAAAGGTGGAATTCCTTCAGATAAGTTTGTTTTCTTTGTACTAGATCAATGTTAGAAAATATAAATTAGAGGGTAAATGGTCGGAAAAAATTCGATAGGATTTATATACAATTGATATTGATATGGACGTTTTGTGGTTTCCAGGGTGTAATGGTTGGTATGGGACAAAAAGACAGTTACGTTGGTGATGAAGCCCAAAGCAAAAGAGGAATTCTAACACTGAAATATCCTATTGAACATGGAATTGTCACAAACTGGGACGATATGGAGAAAATCTGGCATCACACTTTCTACAATGAACTTCGTGTGGCACCAGAAGAACATCCCGTTTTACTGACAGAAGCTCCCCTCAACCCTAAAGCCAACAGAGAAAAGATGACACAGATTATGTTCGAAACTTTCAACTCCCCAGCTATGTACGTTGCTATTCAAGCCGTATTGTCTTTATACGCGTCTGGTCGTACAACTGGTATTGTGTTGGACTCTGGTGATGGAGTATCCCACACAGTACCTATCTATGAAGGTTATGCCCTTCCTCACGCTATTATGAGGTTGGATCTCGCCGGACGTGACCTTACAGACTATCTGATGAAAATTCTAACGGAACGTGGATATTCTTTCACAACCACAGCCGAAAGAGAAATCGTTAGAGACATTAAAGAAAAATTGTGCTATGTAGCATTAGACTTTGAACAAGAAATGCAAACAGCCGCTTCATCGTCATCATTAGAGAAAAGCTACGAATTACCTGACGGACAGGTTATCACAATCGGCAATGAAAGATTCAGATGTCCAGAGGCAATGTTACAACCATCTTTCTTGGGCATGGAATCCGCAGGTTTGCATGAAACGACATACAATAGTATCATGAAATGTGACGTTGATATTCGTAAAGACTTGTATGCTAATACCGTACTTTCTGGTGGTTCAACCATGTATCCAGGAATTGCCGACCGTATACAAAAAGAAATAACAGCGCTTGCTCCACCAACAATGAAAATCAAGATTATTGCTCCACCAGAAAGGAAATATTCTGTCTGGATTGGTGGTTCTATCTTGGCTTCACTTTCTACCTTCCAACAAATGTGGATAAGCAAACAGGAATACGACGAATCTGGTCCATCCATCGTCCACAGAAAGTGTTTTTAAACTGCAAAACGTCTTGCTCAGAACTTCAATTATTTGTTATAATACATATATTTGCGTTGATATGCAACTTTTATATCATTTGTATATTCAAATTATGTTATGTTATTTTCGTTAAAGTCTTTGAAATACACAAAAATAAAACAGTAAAAAGTAATTTAAAGTGTTGTTTGATATATGTAATGTTGATTTGGCTTTAAAAAAGTAAAAAAAAAAGAGACATGTAAGATACAAGGATAACAATTTGGCACGTCAGACATGCATTTCGTCTACATACGACTCATCAGACTCATCAGTTGCGCTTGAATTAAAACGATTGGACGCCAAATCAAATACAATATGAAACAAAACAAAATCGAAACGTTGTTCATAAATAAACTCATCATAGATACCAGGATATTACGGTTGCAGTTTGATTAATTCAACTTATTGTTTATAGTAAATGAGCCTATGAATGATGTTTTGTTTAAACCTCTCAATGAGCCAATAGTATATATTGTTTCATTATGTCTGTGGTCTTCAATTTCTTTTTCCAGCATCACTTAATATTGTTTTGCTTGACTGAATCTCACTGGTGCAGCTATTTACTACCATAACAGTGATTAATAATTTCTCTTCATTAAAATATTAAAGTTTGAAAGTTAAAAAACGGTTCGCAAATTACCAAGGTTATATTATGACAGAAGAAAGTCGTAGAAATAAATATACCTCTTTAAATGAGTCCTTTTAATATAATGATGAGATAGACACCTGGTTTAAGATTGTAAATTTTAGTCTACTAAGTAGACCCTCCATTCCGCTAGTATTTGGGAAATAGGCATAAGATATTCTTATACTTGTTTTGTCATGTCGTTTTCAGTTTCCTTTCTATTTGTCTGTTCGGAATATATCATGGCATTTTCAGTTTCCATTCTATTTGTCCGTTCGAAATCTTCTGCCTCCTTTTTAACAGTAGGCATCTACAATGCGTTTAATGCATACCTTTATGAAAAACAGATAGCTTATATTTGCATATCTGGATATTTATTTTCCTTTCCTCAGTTCCAATAATTATGTATTATACAGTTTGCGCATAGATGTCATGTCAAACGTTATGATATTCTCCATCGCGACTTAAATTCTTTATCTAATTCGAACCTTCTCATTACCGGCTTTTACCGTTCTCCAACGCGATTTAAATTCTTGATCTAATTCGACCCTTCTCATTACCGGCTTTTACCGTTCTCCAACGCGATTTAAATTCTTTATCTAATTCGACTCTTATCATTACCGGCTTTTACCGTTCTCAAACGCGATTTAAATTCTTTATCTAATTAGACCCTTCTCATTACCGGCTTTTACCGTTCTCCAACGTGATTTAAATTCTTTATCTAATTCGATCCTTCTCATTACCGGCTTTTACCACTGGCAAGATAACGGGTGTCGTATGCATAATAAGATTTGATCAGCGTCTGATAATGGTTCATACTAATAGCGGTTGTTATTAGAAGCCTTATGTGTGAAGCGTTTGATGTTTATTGTTTTGTATGTTGATCAGTATACCCGTATCGCGGGATCTGATTTGTCTACTTTGTATTTTTTCACTTGATTACAATCCCTATATCCCTTTGATATAGTAAGTTTAGTATACTTTACCTTGAACTCGTCACTTTCAAGTGATTTCTGATCAGTTTCGATTATAAGATCAATTACTTGTTATTGAATAACGATTTTGTATGATTCAAGCCAGTATTGCAGAATTAGAAATACTCATCTGAAGAACATATTGTTTACTTTGCAAAAATGTAGGTTGTATCATGATATTTTCTACGGGTGTCACATGTAGAGCAGGATCTGCTTACACTTCGGTATCACCTTAGATCATCACCGGTTTTTTGTGGGCTTATTGTTTCTTAGTGTCTCGTTTTCTATGTTGATTTTTGTATACTGTTGTTTGTCTTTTGGTCATTTTGTTTGTTTTTTTGCCATTTCGTCGTCAGTTTGTGAGTTTATGAGTCTGACTTTTGGTATCATCCGTCTCTGTTTCTAAAATTGAATGAAAATTATATGTCACACCGCCAATTGCAAGCTGTAGGTTGTGTGAATATTCTTATCTTGTATGAATCATAGAAGAAAAAATGCGATATTTAGTTATTCAAAAAATTTAAAACGACAAAAAAATAGAATTTTGAATTGAAATATAAGCAGATAGTTCTTTTAATATACTGAATCAATTAAAGAATGTCCTGCATTCTTAAAAGAAGCTGCTACCATAAGTTGAAACCGAATGCCTACTTTAATTTTTCCAAATAAAAAAGTCATAAAAATTATTTTAATATCTTATCACGATTAGCTAATTTAAGTAAAACGGAACCGATCATTTAGTGACATTTGCGGTTAAGATGGAGGAAAACTTGTATACCACATTCTATTTATAAAAAACCAAGCCTTTTGCTGAAACATCTAGTATAACGAAAAAGCAGCATACAATATACTTAATAGGATCATTATAAATGTTTGAATGAATGAAACATTATTAAAAACATTTATACAATTTTATATGAATATTGAGGCTAAGTCATTTGTTATAACGGTGTGAAATTGTGTTATAATCTTAATTTGTTTCGCTAATTAGATATGGTTTAAAAAGAAATAAAAAATTACGCAACATTAGATGGTAGGTGCATCCACAAGTAGTCGTCTTCTGATATGCATGCATCACACGCCGTGCCATTCAAGACTCAATTAAAACACTTAAGGCGCCAGTTATTTACCGATGTTCAATTTAGAAACGATTAGGGAAGAGACAAATCAAGATAACACAGAACAAACTGAGAACATCGCATGAATCCAAAAGTAGAGAGACCGGTTGTATCGGCAGGGTAATCGTCTCCTGCTTAGCATGCATCACTAACCCTGCAAATTCATACGTTTTCAAAAAGTCACATTTGGGAATGTGACACAATTGGTAAAATTACAGTTCAGATTACTATAGATCTAAGACCGCGAAAACATATCGCTACTGAGTTGACACAGCGACACATCATGTTGATCAACTCATTCGGTATAGTGACCATAAAACTTACATCGATTTCAGTCGTTCTTCAACATAACTCTGTTTGAACAGTTTTTGTGTAAGGAACACACCTCTTTTTTTATGAAATTCGTATAGTGTGAACATGTGCTATAGTAACGTAGTTACTGAGATATGTAAACGCCATACGATGGAGCAAAGGGTATAATACTGCTGAGAAATGGAAAGTTGAAATCATCACATTTGTCATTAATTTTAGTTTGCTGTCGCCCATCTGTGTGAATATCGAGGAAGAGATCAAGATATGTACCAAACCTTCTACTTTCGGTGGTATCCTTATTCTCAAGTTCAATAGAATAAATGAGATGTAAGCACCCATTGAAATGTGGGTTATTGAGTGACAGAACATAATTAATATATATCTGAAAGTGAAATAAAAGAACTGTGTACGAGGTTTTTTCTTTTTGTCTTTGAGAAAGTACTTAAGTTGTTTCCCTTCGGACGGAAATTTATTTTCAATGGTAATGAAGAGCCAGCAGAAGTATTACATTTATCTGTGATTAATGTGTGCAATCTTTAAGTTTTTAAAATCTGTTCATTCCATTTCATCGTTTGTTAAGCAATCGTTAGTTTTTATTCCATATTGATTAAAATGCCTAATTATCACTTTCAATGTATCCTGCTTTGCATCGACAGCAGCCCATTTTGTTCGTTATATTACCAGTCTGTAATTGCAAAGGGAATCAAAAGAGCGACAAAAGATACCAAAAAAATCAAACTCATAAGTCGAAAAAGAAATGACAATGCCATGTCAAAAAACGAAACACGACCAAAAGACAAACATCAGTCTACAAAACACAACATATGTTAAAACTGAGAAATAACAGAGTCAAATCGAGAATTAACATTATAGACTATTGGAAACCATTGGAATACCGACTGTCTGCTGAAATATAAAACCCATCAAATCTAACAAATACGTTGTCGATAATATATAAAAGTCCAGCAGTTTGAAGATATCATCTTAGGTGTATTTGTTTCGGGAATCGGTTTGGTTTTTCATAAACTAAGACTTTTCATGACTTAAACAAAGAATTGATTAATTTCTCATTTCAGTGTTAAATGAGACGATGCAGTCGATATTAAAATAGGAAATACGAAATAATTTGTGAATATAAAGCCAAGACGACTATTCTTGTATATACAGATCTAAAATCGTGAAGCATTTCTCTTGTGATTAAGATGAAGGCCGTTTTATTTTATTTGTGTCTTGTAAAGCCAACTACAAAATATGAATTTCGATCCCCACTAAAGAGGGATAATCCACAATGGAATATGTGTGTTTTTAAAGGTAAACATGTATTTCTGGAGAGATTACTTTTGGATTTATTTTTAAGTTTGACTTAGATTCTGCCAAAAATAATACATGTCGCTACCACATATAGCATGTGAAGCATAACGGTTAACACAATTATATCTCATATGTTATACATTGATTCGGTGAATTTATTTGAATAATGCAAAAGTTATAAAAACTCGATAAAGCACAGACTAATTTGAATATTATTTCTTCACTTTGTTGCCCCTTTTATAAATTAACATATTGATTTGTACAGGCATAGCACGATTATATTTTAAACAAAATAATAAAACTGCGATCGTGGATATAAACAACTAGAGCAAATAATTTTACCTTCTTTACTTATAATTTGATACAACATTTAAACATAAATTGCATTTAAGGAAATGTCTAAACAATTAGATTAAGAAAGTGTGTGATTTAAATTTTAACTTATATATAATTTCAAACTATGAAGAAAAATGCATTTAAATTTTATGACATCTAATATCGTCTTACGACTGGAAGTAAATACCCCAATATCTATTATTTCAAACATCTTCCTACGATTTTACTGATAAACGTCTTGTTTATTGTAAATATATGGATTTTTGTTTTTAAATTGAATCACACATGATTCAACATTCTATAATTTACATTGGCTTTATATCGACACAAAAGTATTTCACATTGAAATATTGAATAATATTATTGGGACAGTCCTGAGTTGGATTTTAAAACATCATCGGGATCTGTTATTAATCAAATACGTAATTCTTTAACAAATATCAGTGTAAAAGTTCTAACGGATCTTGGTCTGATTTTATAATTTATAAGAGTAGCATTATTTCTGTTTTAAGAATTTTAATGAACCGTACATACTGTTGATTTTAAAATATTTGTCCAATTGGTGTTATCTTTGAATTAATGCATATTATTACTTCCTTAAAAATCACCGGCTATTTAGTCAATGTTAAGTACCACTTTTAACTTAAATATCTGACATGTAAGTGTTTGATAGTTTATTTCAAACCAAAAGCAATACAGCTTATAGGTATAAAAAAGTAAGAAAATATGTGAATTGTTTTTTTGATCATGAACATATGAATATCACGTCACAGCTGTGATTACAACTTTTCTTATTATAAAAAACTCTACCATCCATTCAAACAATGTTTAATACTGAAGTCACCGTTATCATGCAAAACAAATAAACGATTTATCATAATCTTATCTTTCACATTTGTTGAATGCAAATGAAAAAAGCTTTAAATTAAAGATGGTTCACTAACAAATTGTATAAACACGTGTGTATTCTTGAACCAAGTGTGAGATCATTATAAGTATTCAGTAGTTAAAAGAAATGCATAAAAAACATGACGTATGACTTTAACAGGTTCAACGGTCTATTGAACTATAAACCTTTTCCGTTATTCGTATGCAAAAGATTCATTCTGAATTGCCATATATGGTAACAAATAGCTTGCTAGCCCAAGATGAAAAGATGAAAAGGACAGGTGAACGAAAGTAGGGTTAACTTTTAAATCGGCACAGTCGATCTCTGTGATAGGACCAGAAAATTTGCAATAAGTAATATAAAAAATCGAAAAAAATCTCATTAATTTCAAAATGTGTGACGATGATGTAGCCGCTTTGGTAATTGACAATGGATCTGGAATGTGTAAAGCTGGATTTGCAGGAGATGATGCTCCAAGAGCTGTATTCCCATCAATTGTGGGAAGACCCAGACATCAGGTTTGTACATTACACCTGTTCAATATGTGTTCAATAGTAAAGCTATCGGTATACACAAGGGAATGAGTTCTGTTCGACCGTTCACATTACATTTTATTTTGTATGAAGTATGTTTATCATCTTATAAATTAGTGGTGGATACAGGGGATTGGGGTGGGGATGGGGATTACGATGAATTAAACCCCTCTTTTTGACGACCAATGCAGTTGAATAGGGACATTTGAGTTGGAACCCCTATCCCCCATTTATCCTAGGTTCGAAACCCCTTTTAAAAAACGACTGAATCCACCCTTGAATTCAATTGCCTTAATTATGTGTCAAGACAAATAGAAATTCGAAAAAGGCGGCGCCTAGTTTTAATACAATAGAAATGCCGGTACACGTTGCTTTTGCCCATATTGGGAGAAGATTTATACTCGAGTAGCGTTGGTCACGCCCATGTATTTAACGATTTGATAGACAAATAAATATGTGTTGTCAGCAATTCAATATTCATTTTTTATTCGTTTTGTTTGAGTTTTTATTAAGTTTTGTTTGTCCTTTTATCAGAAATTCAATCTTTTCGACTTAAAATGCTTAATTGTGCTTTTTGACCATTGACTATATACGCAATCTGCGGAACAACGCCTTATACGGTTACCACATGTGACAATGAGAGTAAATTCTTGTGTGATACGATAAGTACAAGACTTGAATATTTCTACTTTGAGTGGGAGTATTTTAACATATTTGTTATCGTACAAAGTGTTATTACGTATAAATGGAAAAGAAGTCAATAGAATTGATTGAATGGCCTATGTCAGTGATTAGGATAATTCATTGATTAAAACATTACCTAATGATTGCTTGACATTCAATAAACCTTATCGCTATTTAGTTCAATCCGGGGAACACAGTCACCGAGACAATTTTCTGTTTAGGTCAAGTGTGTTATAAACAGACCAATAAACAGAGGTCACCAGTAACGTCTGAGGAGGACAAACTTTAGAAAGCGAACATTATGAAACTTTCATCCACTTAAAAAACAAAAAATACAAACATAAAAATGTTTTGTTTACTATGGTTTGACCTGATCTTTTACAATTTCTTATGCATGTCACTAAACACAGCCCAAGATAGCTTCAACTGGAAGATAAAGTTGCGAGTTTCAGACCGTGTATGGTCGAATCATATGCAAAGCAAGTCATTTTCCAAAAGAAATCTAACATAACCACAAATGCAGCAAATACAAACAATATACTCTGCAATTTACTAATACGTATATTTGTTGAAATTTAATGTCATCGCAATATCGTGTAAAAAAGGAAATTCACAATAATACTAAAAACTCAAAACGGAAAGTCCCTAATAAAATTGCAAAATCAAAAGCTTAAACACAAGTGTGTCGCTGCAAATCGGAATCTCGCACAGAAGGGGAAACTTCAAATGAAACATACATATTTGTAGACCTTATTTTGATTCTGTGACCTATAATGGTTTACTTTTACAAATTGTGACTTGGATGGAGAGTTGTCTCATTGACACTTATACCATATCTTCTTATATAAATATGTATGTTGGAAATTTACCAGTTAAAAAGTTCACACTTTTAACACAGACCGGGAAGTCTGTCTATATATAGCTATGAGTAATAATAAAAAAAGCTTTGGTGAAGAGTCGTGGTACAAGATACACAAGGACATAACATACGATCTATGGAACTTATAACCGACATTAATATGAAAGATGATCTATATTGGGGATCTTAATTTGTGTGTTCTTAATTTTTTGTGTAGGTATTTGTATCCTTTCTCTATACTAAGGCACCGCATCACTCTGTATTCTGTATCTAAAAAAAAGTAAATATATACATGTTCTGTCTTTTTATCTCTATTTGTTTTGTGAATTTTAGGGAATATGACCAATTCAATTAATATTAATATACACGTTCTTTGTTTTAGGGTGTAATGGTTGGTATGGGACAGAAAGACAGCTACGTTGGTGATGAAGCCCAGAGCAAAAGAGGAATTCTCACACTGAAATACCCTATTGAACACGGAATTGTAACAAACTGGGACGATATGGAGAAGATCTGGCATCACACTTTCTACAATGAACTCCGTGTTGCACCAGAAGAACATCCCGTTTTACTAACAGAGGCTCCCCTCAACCCTAAAGCCAAACAGAGAAAAGATGACCCAAATTATGTTTGAAACCTTTAACTCCCCAGCTATTTACGTTTCTATTCAGGCCGTTTTGTCTTTATACGCTTCTGGTCGTACAACTGGTATTGTGTTGGACTCTGGTGATGGTGTATCCCACACTGTACCCATCTATTAAGGTTATGCCCTTCCTCATGCTATGATGAGGTTGGATCTTGCCGGACGGGATCTCACAGACTATTTGATGAAAATTTTAACTGAACGTGGATATTCTTTTACAACCATAGCCGAAAGAGAAATCGTAAGAGACATTAAAGAAAAATTGTGCTATGTAGCTTTAGACTTTGAACAAGAAATGTCCACAGCCGCATCATCATCATCATTAGAAAAAAGCTACGAATTACCTGACGGACAGGTTATCACTATCGGTAATGAAAGATTCAGGTGTCCAGAGGCCATGTTACAATCATCTTTCTTGGTAATGGAATCATCAGGTTTACATGAAATAACATTCAACAGTATCATGAAATGTGATGTTGATATCCGTAAAGACTTGTACGCTAATACTGTATTATCTGGTGGTTCAACCATGTACCCAGGTATTGCTGATCGTATGCAGAAAGAAATCACAGCACTTGTTCCATCAACAATGAAAATTAAAATTATTGCTCCACCAGAAAGGAAATATTCCGTATGGATCGGTGGTCCTATCTTAGCTTCACTCTCAACCTTCCAACAGATGTGGATAAGCAAACAGGAATACGACGAGGCAGGTCCATCCATTGTCCACAGAAAGTGCTTTTAAACTGCTCAGAACTTCAACTAATTGTTATGTTATGTTTTATGTACAAACAGCATTCGTTTGTATCATTGTTAGATTCAAACTATTTTTCTATCATTCTTATAAAGTTCATTGTTGTACAAAAATAAAACTATAAAATTATTTTTTGTCTGTTTCAAAATATATTAGTATGTGTTGTTGTTTTGGTGATTCGAATACATTAATTGTTTTCTACAGCAATGTGCTAGATATTTAATCTGCTTAATTTTGTCTGTGATATTGATGAAAAAAGGACGAAAGGTACCAATGAGTCATCGAAGCACTATGTCTAGAAAGGAAATGATCAGCAGACAAACAACAGTAAAAAAGACACAACATAAAAATTTAAGACAGGCAAACAAACCAAAATCTTGTGGTGATCGCAGGTGTCTCAGAAGGGAAACAAATCCTGCTCCACATGTGGCACCCGTATTGTCGATTATATTAGTACAAAACAGCTGAAAAGTCTTATTCGCTAGGTGACATTCGGGGAACAGATACCATTTGGAACATATCCGTTGTCATCTGTGAAAGAGATATTAGGTGAGCAATTAAAAGTATACATGAGAAAAACCCAGTACTGATTCTGATGTTAATAGATATAGGAAGATGTGGTGTGAGTGCCAATGAGACAACTCTCCATCCAGATAACAGTTTAAAAAAAGTAAACCATTATAGGTCTATGTACGGCCTTCAACACGGAGCCTTGGCTCACACCGAACAACAAGCTATAAAGGGCCCCAAAATTACTAGTGTAAAACCATTCAAACGGGAAAACCAACGGTCTAATCTATATAAAAAAAGCCGTGTTTCTAGAATGAAAATTGATTAAAGAAGACATTAATGATGGTTTAATAATATGAAAAAATATGGACAAAAATAAGCAAATAGGGTGTTTAAACACAATATATAGATGTAAAAACATGTGGTATGAGTGCCAATGAGATGACTCCATCTAAGTCACAAATATTAGAAAATAAACAATTGGGGCAAAGTACAGCCTTCAACACGGAGTCTCGCCTCACATGAGCAAGCTATAATGGGCCTTAAAGTAACTAGTTTAACACTATTCAAACAGGAAAACCAACGGACTAATGTTTACAAAAACAAACTAGAAACGAGAAATACTTATGAACAACTTCAACAAACGACAACCACTGAACACAAGGTTCCTGACTTGGGTAAAAACAAATGCTGCGGGTTTAAACAGGCACCAATCTTCACCCTAACAAAGTAATGGTGTAACATTGCAATATAGAAAGACACTATAAAATATTAATTGAAATGACTTAACTCAAACCATTATGACACACGACTGAAGTAAGTTTTTAAAATTAAAAAAATTCCTTTCCTGAATTCAATTAATTTGTAAAAACTGCAGTTTATATTTACAATTCGTGCCAATATTAATCTTCAATAGATTTTCTTCAAGTGCTTCTTAACTTCGTTATCGATGCGGGTCATTCTCAAATCGGAAACTGTAACAGCTGTGACTAATATGCAATAAATTTTTTTGGTTCAAATCGGTATTACGTCTGTATATCAGAATCACTGCAATTGACTTTTATTGTTTGCTAATGATATACATCTTTAATTGTTGGTTAGTACGCATGCATAGCAGTATTTATTGGTCAGTACATACGTCTGGCTGTATTTGATGGTTTGCACACCTGTATGCCTGTATGTGTTAATCAGTACACCTGTTTAGCTGTTATGTTTGATCAGAACACAAACCCTTAAAACCGTATACGAAGGTATCCGTTCAGGTACGCATGAAGTTCTGATATGATGGTCAGAACAACCGAATTCCTGCATTTTATGGTTAGTAAACTTGAATTTCGTATATGATTTTTATCAGTTTCAGAAATAATGATGCATATCTTGAAATTAGATTACAACTTCGGATGACTAAGATTAAAATAATATCGTGTAAATATTAGAGAAGTGTATTGAATCATAATTCATTGAAAACTGAAATCTTAAGAGACATCTTCAAGATGGTAAAAGACTTTCATTCTGCCCTAACCACATCAAATAGGTCTATCTTAATTGCTGTCCATTTGTTTGAACAAAGAAGCATTTTGATAGGGATATATCTATAGGCTCATACTTTTTATTTGAATATATATATATAAAAAAATTATGCAACTAAGAAAAAATTTATTATTTAAGTTTTAGGCTATGCCAATTGCTTTATTTTAGTATTTAGTTATGCTTATTGCTTTATTTAAGTATTTCAACTATGTTTATTGTTTATTTAAGTATTGAGGCTATGCATATTGCATTATTAAAGTATTCAGACTATAAATTGTTTTACATTGTCTTATCGGGCCTGTTATAGCTGACTATGAGGTATGGACTTTGCTCATTGTTGAAGGCCGTACGGTGACCTATAGTTGTTAATGTCTGTAATTTTGTTTTTTTTGTGGATAGTTGTCTCATTGGCAATCATACCACATCTTCTTTTTTTATATTATTGCTTTATTAAAGTATTTAGGCTATGCATATTGCTTTAAAGAATATCTAGACTATGCTTATTGTTTTATTAAAGTTTTTAGACTATATGCTTATTGCTTTATTTAAGTATTTAGGCTATGCTTATTGCATTATTAAAGTATTCAGACTATAAATTGTTTTACATTGTCTTATCGGGCCTGTTATAGCTGACTATGCGGTATGGGCTTTGCTCATTGTTGAAGGCCGTACGGTGACCTATAGTTGTTAATGTCTGTAATTTTGTTTTTTTGTGGATAGTTGTCTCATTGGCAATCATACCACATCTTCGTTTTTTTATATTATTGCTTTATTAAAGTATTTAGGCTATGCATATTGCTTTAAAGAATATCTAGGCTATGCTTATTGCTTTATTTAAGTTTTAAGACTGCTTATTGCATTATTAAAGTTTTTAGACTATGATTATTGCTTTAAAGAATATCTAGGCTATGCTTATTGCTTTATTAAAGTATTTAGGCTATGATTATTGCTTTAAAGAATATCTAGGCTATGCTCATTGCTTTGTTAAAGTATTTAGGCTATGATTATTGCTTTAAAGAATATCTAGGCTATGCTTATTGCTTTATTAAAGTATTTAGGCTATGATTATTGTTTTAAAGAATATCTCGGCTATGCTTATTGCTTTATTAAAGTATTTAGGCTATGCTTATTGCTTTATTGAAGTATTTAGGCTATGATTATTGCTTTAAAGAATATATAGGCTATGCTTATTGCTTTATTAAAGTATTTAGGCTATGATTATTGCTTTAAAGAATATCTAGGCTATGCTTATTGCTTTATTTAAGTATTTAGGCTATGATTATTGCTTTAAAGAATATCTAGGCTATGCTTATTGCATTATAAAAGTTTTTAGACTATGCTTATTGCTTTATTTAAGTATTTAGGCTATGCTTATTGCATTATTAAAGTATTTAGGCTATGATTATTGCTTTAAAGAATATCTAGGCTATGCTTATTGCTTTATTAAAGTATTTAGGCTATGATTATTGCTTTAAAGAATATCTAGGCTATGCTTATTGCTTTATTTAAGTATTTAGGCTATGATTATTGCTTTAAAGAATATCTAGGCTATGCTTATTGCATTATAAAAGTTTTTAGACTATGCTTATTGCTTTATTTAAGTATTTAGGCTATGCTTATTGCATTATTAAAGTATTTAGACTATGCTTATTGCTTTATTAAAGTTTTTAGGCTATGCTTATTGCTTTATTAAAGTTTTTAGGCTATGCCTATTGCTTCATTTGTTAGCAAATGAGAAACTGATTGTCATATTCCTGACTTGTTACGGGCATTTCCCGGAAAATCTTGGGTTAAAGCTGGTTATTTAGCTAGCTATCTAAACTCCAATAGTTTCCCATGAATCTATGTCTTTTTTTCTTAATAAAGTAGTCCTTAAAATTCATAATTGCAGCTACAAACGATGTTTTTTTTACTGCCTCGACATAAATAGTTTTGATTTTTCTTATGAATGAAAACTTCTTTGGTTTATTGATTATTCAGACTGACTTATGTATTTTCCTTTAATCAAATTATGTATGGGAGTGTGACTTATCATCTATTACCGTCGGTTAAATAAATATTCAGTTTATTGATGGTGGCCGCAAAATGATAGTAGAAGTAGACAACTCAACCTTACTTGTTAATATTCTAACAAATATCCAATATCATCAGTGTTATTTACATTACCTTGAATATGTCGGAACAATCAATACGAACACTGATATATTTTACTAATACCTGCATCATGTGCCATATTTTCTGCATTTAATGTCTAATCAGAAATACGTATATACTTTAAAAATTACATTATGACGTAATGTTAAGGAAATTCTGTCGGAACAGATACTTAATGATAAAACAAACGACCTGATAAAGTTGTAATTCTCACTTGACCTTGTCTTTAAGTGATTTGATAACAGTAGTCTTTGTTTTTATACTTGTTTTTCTGCTTGTATAGATGAGTCAAGCCCCTTTCAACTGATTTTGATACGACCGCAAAAATTGAAAATTTTTTGGTCGTATATTGGTATGATGTTGGCGTCGTCGTCTGCGTCGTTGTCGTCGTCGTCGTCGTCGTCCGAATACATTTAGTTTTCGCACTCTAACTTTAGTAAAAGTGAATAGAAATCTATGAAATTTTAACACAAGGTTTATGACCACAAAAGGAAGGTTTGGATTGATTTTGGGATGTTTTGTTTTAACAGTTTAGGAATAAGGGGCCAAAAAGGGGCCCAAATAAGCATTATTCTTGGTTTTCGCACCATAACTTTAGTATAAGTAAATAGAAATCTATGAAATTTAAACACAAGGTTTATGACCATAAAAGAAAGGTTGGGTTTGGTTTTGGGAGTTTTGGTCCCAACAGTTTAGGAATAAAGGGCCCAAAGGGTCCAAAATTGAACTTTGTTTGATTTCATCAAAAATTGAATAATTGGGGTTCTTTGATATGCCGAATCTTACTGTGTATATAGATTCTTAAGTTTTGGTCCCGTTTTCAAATCGGTCTACATTAAGGTCCAAAGGGTCCAAAATTAAACTTAGTTTGATTTTAACAAAAATTGAATCCTTTGGGTTCTTTGATATGCTGAATATAAAACTGTTCCTAGATTTTTGATTATTGGTCCAGTTTTCAAGTTGGTCCAAATCGGGGTCCAAAATTAAACTTTGTTTGATTTCATCAAAAATTGAAAAATTGGGGTTCTTTGATATGCCAAATCTAACTGTGTATGTAGATTCTTAATTTGTGGTTCAGTTTTCAAATTGGTCTACATTAAAGTCCAAAGGGTCCAAAATTAAACTAAGTTTGATTTTAACAAAAAATGAATTCTTGGGTTTTTTTGATATGCTGAATCTAAACATGTACTTAGATTTTTGATTATGGACCCAGTTTTCAAGTTGGTTCAAATCAGGATCCAAAATTATTATATTAAGTATTGTGCAATAGCAAGACATTTTCAATTGCACAGTATTCAGCAATAGCAAGAAATCTTCAATTGCACAGTATTGTGCAATAGCAAATATTTTCAAATTGCACAGTATTGCGCAATAGCAAGAAATATCTAATTGCAACCAATCACTTTATTTTACATTTTAATATTTTATGATGTATTTAATAGTAGTTATTGTTGCAAACTCCATTAGAAATTTGAATTGATATCAGTTTTGGAAAAAGGGAAAGGGGGATGTGAAAAAAAATGGGGGGGTTACAGTTTTCTCATTTCAGATTTCATAAATAAAAACAAAATTTCTTCAAACATTTTTTTGAGAGGATTAATATTCAACAGCATAGTGAATTGCTCAAAGGCAAAAAAAAAAAAAAAAAAAAAAATTTAAGTTCATATTAGACCACATTCATTCTGTGTCAGAAACCTATGCTGTGTCAACTATTTAATTTTAGATTTAAATAAGTTTGAAGAAGAAATCGTTAATTGATTTGTAAAATCTTGACATTTGTTTTGTGTAAAAAAACCCATATAATGTCAAAAATTTGATCACAATCCAGAGCTGTATCACGCTTGAATGTTTTGTCCATACTTGCCCAACTGTTCAGGGTTCGACCTCTGTGGTCGTATAAAGCTGCGCCCTGCGGAGCACCTGGTTTAGTATAGTTTGGTCATATGTTATACTGTGACGACGATGGCCAAAAGAAGGGGAGGGTTGGGCGCCAACAGACTTATTTAACCCTGCCAAATTCGCCATGTGCCTACCCAAAGTCAGGAGCCTGCAATTCAGTGGTTGTCGTTTTTAGCTTTTTACCATATGTATATTTCTTTCATTGTTTTTTTTTACACAAATCAGTCATTTAGTTTTATCGTTTGAATTGTTTTACATTTGACATTTCGCAGCATTTTATAACTGACCATGCGGTATGGATTTTCGCTCATTGTTGAAGTCCGTACGGAGACATTTAGTTGTTAAGTTAAATGGCATTTGGTCTCTGGTGGAAAGCTTTATCATTGGCAGCTATATCACATTTACCTATTTTTAAAGATCCATTTTGAATATTTTACCAAAGTCAAAACAATTTGGGGATCCCATGAACTCTTAATTGTTAACGGGAACGGATACTGCAATAAGAAAGTAAATAAGTAAACTTTATTGTAAGTCGTCGTTTACGCACAAAAAAGAATCAATGATAAATTTCTCGTGCTATATCCATGCGCCATGTCATTCCAAACTTAGTCAATACGTCACAGTAAATATAACGGCCTACTCGGTAATCATATACTTAGAACGACTATATTATTTCAAATAAATGCTGGACTATTAGTCATCTCAGTAGTTATTAACAAGGTCACTGTGTAGAACACCACATGGCTATCTTTGACAAGGGGTGGCGGTTTTGAAGCGAAGACAAAGCGTTCAGGGTTATGTTTTGGTCCATTTAGACATACATGTGACTTCTTCATGACCATGATAGTAACGTTAACTGATAAGGAATACAAAACATATTGGGGTATATAACAAAATACTTAGAGGGACCATGATAGTAACGTTAACTGATAAGGAATACAAAACATATTGGGGTGTATAACAAAATACTTAGAGGGACCATGATAGTAACGTTAACTGATGATAGTAACGTTAACTGATAAGGAATACAAAACATATTGGGGTATATAACAAAATACTTAGAGGGACCATGATAGTAACGTTAACTGATAAGGAATACAAAACATATTGGGGTATATAACAAAATACTTAGAGGCTTTTTCTCTATTTCTCACAAAACAAATGCACGTTACTTAAAAACTTTTGTGGCAGAGTCATATTTGATTGATATATTAAAATATTATATTGTTGATTATTAATTTTATTGCAGTGTTTGATAGTTTAGTTACTCATTGTTTCTATTTCTAGCACTATTGTTCTAGTATTATTCTCTTTTCCCTTTGGTGAACCTCTTTTCTTTCATATCATTTTGGAGGGAAAATTCTAACTTTTTGATTGGTCAATCTTCAGGCCATAGGCCTTACTACAGGTTTTCATTGTTTTTGGTAGATTTTGACTGCAAACATATTGGAATGCAGTGAAAATTACCTGCTTGATATATTCAACTCTGACATTCATGATATTTATATTATACTTCTTGGATTTTCAATATTCTTGTATTCAGGTCAGTTGATTAACCTTATTTCTAATTAACAAACTAATAGTATGTCATTTTAATAGTTTGTGAAATAATTGATTGTATGTATTGAATGGAGGAATATATGGAGTATGAAAGAGTAAAAGATTAAATCATTTTATAAAAACACAGAGTCATATTAAATATTTTAATATAAAACATTCTAGTACTTTAAATATTATAAAGTTACAATAAAAGTAAAAGACAGATAACTTTGGTATTTGAATAATACAGAATTCTGAAACTACATATTTTAGATGTAGTTGTGTATTTTATTTAATTGGTGAAATAGTCCTGTCACTGGACTTATGAATGTTATAATTTTATTTATTTAGGATATGGATTAATACCTTGTCAAATTGTCATATGAGTAGTGCTTAGATTTTGTATATACAGCACTGTGATGCCTCCAGATATTACATCGACCTATGTACCATATACATGGTAAGCATTGTGTTCTACGTTGTCTATTTGTAATGTCTGTGTTGTCTATGTTTTATTTACGTAATTGTCTGTTTATGTGAAGTGTAGTTTATGTGATATATTTATGTTGGTCAGAATTTGTATACTTTGTATACAAATCTATTTATAAAATGGACAACTCATTAAGTGATTTGAGAAGTATATATAATTTTTATCATTATGAGATACATATGAATTATGTTGTATTGGAAAGTTAACTAAAGAGTTATATTTGTGTGCTTAACCACAGGCACTTGTATCAGAAAAAAATTTCCTATATATACCTTAATATAACACAAGGTACCTAACTTGCATTTTAGAAAAATGTCAGGTGGTGACGAAGTTCCGTTATATGCCGCTTTATAGGCTGTCAACCCCACTAAAACTTGTTATATCGTAAATCTAAATTGATTTATCTTTACAATGTTGTATAACATGCCTACATTTGTTGTCGGAATCATCCGTAGCAATCCTACCAAAGTATGTCAATCGTAATAATTTTGCAAACCGCTGAAGATTTGGCAATAAACGCGTCACATCTCCTTGTATATCTCGGTTTCCGATTGGTCAATTCTATGGGAAAGTCTAAATGATTCTCGGAGTTATCTGATCTTGTTTCAATTCATAGATAAGATAAGATAAGATAATTTTTATCAACCAATCATGGTGCCCAAAATTTGAGCTATACAATCAAATGAATAACAAAATAAAGCACAGAAAATGATTAGAATGATTAAAGTACATTTAAACAAAAAACTACATGAATACACATTTACACTAATTAACCTGATATAAACCAAGTTATTGACAAAACATAGTTGTTATGGGTGCCACTGTGACCTGGAAAAATTACATAATTCTTTATAGTTCTAGGTCTATGGGAGACAACTGCTGATCAATTTTATTTATATATATTTTTTTCTTCTATATTTTTTCAAACAACAATATTTTCTATAATTTTCTTTCGTTCTTCAAAAAGGGAGTGCAATAAATTAGATAAGTTTGAAGTAACAAACAAATCTTCAGATGAAAGAATCCAAACAAATTTCATTTCATCAGATAATCTTGAAAAATGTTTGAATTTAGAATTTAAATTAGATAGATGTTGAGATCGAGTATCTTTTAGAACAGGACATTTTAAAAGAAAATGTAGTTCGTCTTCAACTGCGTTCTTACATAGCTTACACTTTTTGTCTTCAGCTTTAATTCCAATATACCTCCCTCTTTCGATTTCAAGATCATGACAGCTAGTTCTAAATGTTGTGATTATTTGCCTGTCTTTTTTTGAATTCATTTTTAAATATGGTTCAAACATAAAAATATTTTTAAATTTTCTGTAAGTTCTTAATTTATTGCTAGATTGTAAATTAGTACACTTCCCAGAATTGCTTTCTAAACTAGCTAACCAGCTTTCTTTAAATTTAATAGTTAAAGATGTTTTTACTTTTTTTAGAATATGGTTTTGTTTAAAGTTTGACTGGTTAACAAATAGATATCTAAGTCTAGAAATTTAAATATATGTTTAATGCTTCCTATCCAAGATTCCTGGTTATGTTTGTCCATAGAATGAGATAGATTTATGGCTTCCCTTAGAATAATATTTGAAGGTTCAATATCTTTCATAAGATGGATCCAATATTTAACCATATTCATTATTACATAATACAGTGTAGGGAGTGAACCTAGTTCTCCTTTACATGCCATATTTGATGTTTTTATATCAACTCCAAGTGAAAATTTACAAAGCTTAGTATGAATTTTCTCTAGTACAAGATAATCAGTTTCTTTTGATATAAAGTTATCCAAATGTATTTGTTTCTTATGTGGTATATAACCCCAAATTTCAGATCCATACAACAAGATTGGTCGGATTGTATGGTTATAGATGTGTAATAAAGTACTAGGTTTTGGGCTTTCCACTGAAAAGGTCTCTTCCTTAATTTGAAATATGCTTTCATTCCTTTGTTATAAAGTTCTTTCTTTGCTATTTGGAAACTCCCGGATGATGAAAAATTTATACCTAAGTATGTGTAGTTCTGTACACATTCTAAAGTCTGGTTTCCTAATGATATTTTAATATTTTTAAGTCTCCCTGATTTGTTAAATACAAGAACCTACATCAACATACGTAAAGTCAAGAGAGAGTCTGCAAGACATTGCCGTCATGGGAATATTTGTAACTTATTAGACATACCACAAACAACACTTGTTAGATTTTTTTCACGATATATTATACAATTTTACTAACTGTATGATAAGTTCTATTCATACGAAAACTAACAGGTTTTTTTTAAAACAATTTTTATAATAAATCATTTACTGCGGACGTGTATTGCCAATTCTTCAGCGGTTTGCAAAATTATTACGATTGACATACTTTGATAGGATTGCTACGGATGATTCCGACAACAAATGTAGGCATGTTATACACCATTGAAAGATAAATCAATTTAGATTTACGATATAACAAGTTTTAGCGGGGTTGACAGCCTATAAAGCGACATATAACGGAACTTCGTCACCACCTGACATTTTTCTAAAATGCAAGTTAAGTACCTTGTGTTATAATAAGGTATATAGGAAATTGTTTTCTGAGACAAGTGCCTGTGTGCTTAACGGACTTATTTGAGTATAAAGATATTGAAGGAATAAGTATGAATTGTAGTTATTCCCCTTTGCCCATATGTTACATGTACTGTCTTGTCATGTGAATATTTATTATTTGTTATTATATGTTGTAGTGTCTAAATATTGTGTTATAAAAGGAAAAGAACCCTATATCATCGTTTATGTTGTATTTGCCTAGAAAATACCCCGTTACACTATACTGTATGCCAAATGAAATGTCTTAAAGTTTTCCATACGTTATCATAAAAGAGTATGTGTGCACAAACTGTAATAGATATAGACGATGAAGAACGAATAATAGGCAAATCCATCATTGTTTTGATAAATTCCTCACCCACTTGAAACGCAAAATATGACATCCGAGAGACGCAAAGTATGACATTCCGAGAGACGCAATGTTGACACCCGGGAGACGAAAATATGACGCCCCGAGAGACGCATTACATTTCGATAAAACTAACTTTAAACACATAAAATTTTGACAAAAAGCTGGCAATTGGTTAAATTCTACGATATAAATATTACGGCAACACATCGCCAAAAGTAATTTTTAATCCAAAAACTTGGATAGAAGAAGAAGAAGAAGAAGAAGAAGAAGATATTTTATTTCCAATTATGGGACCCATTTAGTACATAAACATTACAACATCAATCATTTTCATAATACCATACAACCAATGAGATAAAAAAGGTTAATGAGATCTATTTAAGTTCTTAAAGAATATGTAGATAAAGAATCTATGATTTTTTTTTAAAGATACTAATGCATTTTTTTTTGTTACGCAAGTGTGGTCGATATAGATAACAAACAAGCAGCCCAAAAAAGAAAAACGAAAAATAGATATCCATGTATAGTACACTGGATAAATTAAACATAAAATAACTAGTCAAAAAGAAAATAGAAGTTAATGTCTATGACTCATCCTGTGTCAACAGCAAATAGGAAAGTATTATGGTTTCCTAAAGGCAGCTGACACCAGGGGGTGATACCTTATGGACCATAGACTTGTAAAATGTGTGTAAATGTCTCTATGAAGTCTCAACATCTGCAACACGGCAAACAATGGATAGGGGTTTGAGAAAATTAAACGGATCACTGGAAACAGCTGTTTTTGCTTGCTGGACATAGATTATGGTTCGGTTCCTTCAATACAATACGTTATATTGTGCAAACATTTCTCAAAATAGAACATTGGATACATTTACTTAACTTAATTGCGTTTTCCTCGCTTTAAAACCGCCATCCTGTGTAAAACATAGGTAACACCGTGCATGTGGCGTTAGTAGTATTGTATGTGTTGTGTGACCCCCAAACCTCGGACGAGGACGCCAGCGCTATATTTGGACCTGCGCGCATACACTAACGCTATATTTGGGCGGACGTCAGAGTTGGACTTGACATCGAGCGGCATACCTAAGGATACCCTCCAAAGTGGACACTATTATTGACGTCACAACCTTGAAAGTGGACGCAAATTATTCTTAGCTAAACGCTTACACTTTAAGCCCAACCCCTGACACATAAATCTAATAATTTTGAAAAGTTTGTTCAAATAAGTCGGAAAGCAATACTACTGAATGTTTCACGATTGTCATGTTATAAGATAAGAAATCCAAAAACTAAAAAAGAAAAAGATAAACATTTTATGTATTAATAAATTATCTTTACACGTGCATCTTTTTTATAGTACCGCCTACTGGATTGAGTGACAGCTTATCTGATTAATATAAATAGTATATCTTGAAAAATTCTTACAGTTGGTATAAGCATATATAAGTAGTTACTTATTTAAGTGGTAGAACTTTCATTGAAGTCCGATCTGTTTCCATGCAAGGTTTGTTCTGGTACGAAGACTTTCCCCAACACCAACACACACAAGATACACATACGCACAAACATAACACAGTAACTTCCAAGTACAAAAAGCGTTTGAACAAAGATTATTTATAAAAATCGAATTAGATTATCTCCCCAAAATGACAAAATATTGGGAAAAATAATCAGAGTTATCTTACTTTTATTACAAATTTAAGAGAGTCTAGCAAGCAATTTGTATTTGGAGCATAATTAACGTTAAATCAATTTTCTACTTAAATAGATGTTACTTTATTCAATTATCAGGACTTAATTAGCCAAATCTACTGATTTTGTTCTACATTAAAACACTGTGTGAGCATGTTACATTACTCATGTCTATATCATGGATAGTTTCTAATATATTATACATTTGCAATGATACGGTGCATTTATTCAAATAACGGAAGAACTTATTTAATGTTATACTAGTGTAAAAGGAAATGTTTTATTTTTGACACAAACGAAATGGGTTTGTGGCGTCAATGAAAGATTGTTTTGGCACAATTAAAACACCGATTGACGCAAAAGCAAACCAACAATTAAAACTCTATAGAGCGGATTATAATTTGAATATCTTAACTTCATCACATTTTTCTTTGGTATATTAACATACTGACTTATACAGGGGAAAAACAACGTTCAAAAACATTATTATTTTTAGAGTATATTTGTACTACCAGGACATAGTTTCACCAACATAACAACAACTAAGATACGACTCTAAATCATCAATTTTATCGAGAGGAATTATTTGAAAACAATTATACATTCGAAGTCATGTGTGTGTGAAGTTTTACTTTTAATTTATAATAATAATGTGTATTTCCATAGCCTTCAACAAATAAAGTAATGGTAAATCGACCATCATATCTAACATCTGTTTTGAATTTTGTGGTGACACATTTCTAGTATTGCTATTTTTCTGGTTACTATATGTGATCAAATATGGATAAGTTTGAGTTTTTTTACAAGTAATGATATACTTAGTATCACATATCTCTAGGTTAACGTTTGTCATTTATATATACTGACTGCCACATGCGAGATCCTCTTTTTCATACAAACAGATGTATCTTGTTAAAGAATCTTGATGTTTATATGTCGTGTACAAGTTGCGATTTTGTACAGGTTATAACGTACAACAATATTGTACATGTTATAACTTGTATAATGCAAAAATACAAGTTATAACATGTACAAAAGTACCTCATACCTGTAAAAAATATTGCTTCAAAATGGTTTTAACTTGTTCAAAATTTAAGATAAATCTTAATGAAGTAAAATATACATTTAAATTCACCAATGCATAAAGAACAACAATAAATAGGCCAGAACGTGTCTTTTTTTTGTAGAGGACAATGCTCACAAAGTTTCAGAAATATATGCTCCATAACTTATGTTGGCAAAATGTGTTTTCATGTAAAAAGTAAGATTACAAAAATACTGAACTTAGAGGAAAATCAATTCGGAAAGTCCACAATCACATGGCAAAATCAAATAACAAAACGCATCAAAAACGAATGCACAAGAACTGTCATATTCCTGACTTAGTACAGGCATTTTCAAATGTCGAAAATGGTTGATTAAACCTGGTTTTGTAGCGTGAACCCTCTCACTTTGATGACAGTCTCGTCAAATTCCGTTACATTTACATTGATGCGTAAACTAAACAGACACAATAAATAAAATAGTCAAAATATGGGTACATCAGTCATCATCGTATAACAATTTTAAAAGGGACAATTTAACAGAACACAAAAACATCTATCAACAAACACATTCATTGATTTGTGTGTCTGACGTCAGAATTTTTTTTATACGTCACATTAATTTGTCGTTCAATGTGCATGCAAACAATTTTAAAATTTACATAGGCAATGTTAGCTTGTAGGGTTAATAAATCAAAAGTATGTAAGAATAAATATCAGAAATAGACCGAGATTGAAAATAGTCCAAAAGATGTATATAGAATTTATAAGAATCCACAAATAGTTAATTCCACTATCAGGCATCATCGTATAACAATTTTAAAAGGAACAATTTAACAGAAAACAACATCTACCTACAAACACATTCATTGAATTGAGTGTCTGACGTCAGAAAATTTTATACGTCACATAAATTTGTCGTTCAGTGTGAATACACTCATTTTTAAAATTTAAATAGGCAATGTTAGCATATAGGGTTAAAAAATCAAAAGTATGTAAGAATAAATTTCAGAAATAGACCGAGATTGAAAATAGTCGAAAAGTTATATACAGAATTTATAAGAGTCCACAAATAGTAAATTCCACTACGCGATTGAATGATTTTGACGTTTATGGTTAATTGTATGTTTTATGCAGTCCATCATGGCTTAAATAAGTGTGACACTATTTACTAAAACCTTGCATTCCATCAATGACAATTACAATAGATACTAGTAACTAAATTCTTCCAAAAATTTAAAGAACGATGCCTAATAATGTTTGGTAATACTCCTCCCTCTTGTTTTATAGCATGAAAAGACTAAATCAATGTCTTATATGCTTACTCTGTAAAAGCAAGAGAGAGCTTAAATAGTTTTCATTGGATCACGCTTCATTGTCAATATCTTTGGATCTACTCTTCAACATTTTTGGCCTTCAGCATGACTTATGTAAATTTATAACTCATTTTATTTTTAAACTATAAGATTATTGCATGAGGCGAATGTCATTTTGATGTTTTAAATATATATCCTCTACTTTGAGAGCATTTATTTGTGGCCTTTGGATGTTGTGTGCTCCATGGGTGGGTTGTTGTCTTTTAAACACATACCCCATTTCCATTCCCAATTGTCTTTGTAGACACATCTATCCTGGCTATCCTCTTATGTCTTTTAGTTTCAACTAGAATGAAAGTATTTTACTATGCCTTTAAAGTGGACACTCACAATTATAATTCATCAAATAAAGATATGTCCATAGATATAGTCATTAGAGGATCATAAGACATGTCCTAAGATATATCTTATGACCGGTCTTAAGAATACTTCGTAATCTCGACCCCTGGATATTAACTGTATTAAAAAAGGACAAAACACACTAACAAAGTTACATGAAGGAATAATAAAACAGTTATAAAAATATCATTGAGGTTAATATCATATGTTGCAATAATAGAAACATATCCTTATTTTTCGATTTTGTACAAGTTAAAACCATTTTTAAGCAATATTTTGTACAGGTTATAACATGTACGAGGTACTTTTGTACATGTTATAACTTGCATTTTTGCATTATACAAGTTATAACATGTACAATATTATTTTATTGTACAGTTATAACCTGTACAAAATCGAAACTTGTACACGACATATAGATTAAGAAGAAAAATAACATTGATTTATTGCATATTCAATGTGCGCAATGAATATACAACTGCATAATTGTTTTGTTTCATTCTTTCGCAAGAAAAATATAAACAACAAACAAACAATTGAAATTTGAAATTTGGCTGATTACTTGTCATGGCATTTATTCAACAATATTCAACAATATAAACCAACAAACAACCAACATCAACAAACTGGCCAACAAGTTAAAACTTGATGACAATTGGTCACTGAAGGGAAACCAACAGTAAATGCATAATAATTTCTAGCTGCTGGGCAGATCCATAACAGCTTAATGAACGATATTTGAATAAATCACTGCCAGTTGAATCATGTTGATGATGACATCCAACGCACTTTCCATATTGAACGGAATGCCATGACGATAGACACTTTTTTTTTATTCCTGCAAATTCCTGGAATATTTAGGTTTCATTGGATCTTCCGATGAATATTGAAACGTCTGACACTTTTGATGATACATGACAATCTAATAGGAACATTCAACACATTTGGACCTGTTCACCATGTTATCTGAAAAATAAACTAAAAACAGCAGCAATTTTGTTTACTAAAGGGAGGGAGGGTGGGTTGTGCAATCTTGTTGATAAATACTCGTGGAATGAAAATTTAGCGGGAGCACGTGTTTTTATATGACCAAAGTCCACGAGGCGCTTCAAAGCATAGTCTTTCGTATGTTTAAATATATGGTTGTAATTATTTAAATGGCAAAACGTAAATAATGGACTGACGTACATTTAAAACACAATAAACAACTTAATGTAATTTTAATGCAATAAATCAATTTAATTATTAGATCATTAAATTTTATTATTGCATATTCAATGTGCGCAATGAATATACAACTGCATAATTGTTTTGTTTCATTCTTTCGCAAGAAAAATATAAACAACAAACAAACAATTGAAATTTGAAATTTGGCTGATTACTTGTCATGGCATTTATTCAACAATATTCAACAATATAAACCAACAAACAACCAACATCAACAAACTGGCCAACAAGTTAAAACTTGATGACAATTGGTCACTGAAGGGAAACCAACAGTAAATGCATAATAATTTCTAGCTGCTGGGCAGATCCATAACAGCTTAATGAACGATATTTGAATAAATCACTGCCAAAATTGGCATTTTAGTGAACTCTCAATCAAATACTAATCCGCCATGACAATTAAAGCAGCATAAATTTAATGAAATTAATCAACTAGTTGTTATTCTTTTCAACATACAACAAAATAAACAAACAACATCATTCATGCATCGGATAAACAGAATTATTTGGTACATAATAAAATTGTTCTATAGCAGTTTGAAATGAATTCAAAAAGATATCATTGCCAATAAACGACTAATGGACACCATCATCACTAAATAAAGATTGGTGTTTGTCTTCAAAATCAGAATGAGTTATAGTGTAACCCCCAGTTTCATTTAAGTGAGATTTAACCCCCTATTTATGCGTTTCCTGGTTGCATCCATTGCTTTAACATCTTTGGAATATCTCCATTTCAACCGTGGTAAAATGCTTGAAAACATAATTTTACCACCATTCACCATACGTACAACTGTATCTAACATAAATTTAATGTCAAACAAAAGTTTTCCACAGTTAACAAGTCCAATATCATTGCCACCACAGTGAAGCAAAACAGCATCTGGTAAACCGCAACAATGTATCAAATTCTCTACTATTGGTACAACGTTATATACTGACATACCGGACATTCCTGCCCACATCAACTTGTAGCCTAACTTATGCAACCCCAAATCATTTCCCAAAGGTCTTATTTGACTATGTGATGAGGCTTTGGGAACCAAGGAGGATCCAATAATCCAAACCACAAAATTCCCTGAAAACAATTAAAATTATTTAATTTACCAAACGACTTAGCCTTATATATGATTTAAAAGAATTAGAATTCCATCTCCCCAGGGTTTGTATTTCTTCGTCAGTTTTGCCTTCCAAGGCTGCAGTTGTTGCAGCCCCTATCCGGAATGAATGCGTATTAAAATCCTGAGGATTCAAACTAATAAAATTTAAAGCAGACCTTAAAACAGCTAAAAACTGAAAACGAGTCAATTTATTATGATTAAGATGACAAAAAAGTTGACCTTGAGAATCTGGACGTAACTGTAAGTAATCTTTTAACATTTTGACAACACACAGTTCGTTATCATTAACATTTGAAGACAATATTAAAGTTGTTGAACAACCAATTTGATCTGTCTTTGAAGACGTTATTGTAACAAAAACTTCAGAATCAATATCATTAAATTTAGTATCAGATATATTTAAAACATGATTATCAGCATTTTTGTTAACATATGTGATTTCTCCAATTCTTATAAATCCAAAAAAGGCTAAAGCAAATGCTGCCCTAAATAGTTTTGTCTCATAATTTGACTTACAAGCATGATGAAGAATTAATATAATCCGTTTCAATACATCAACAGTAATAGGTTTTCTTGAATCAACTCTTTTACCCAAACGCTGCATACCTTTTACCTTTTAACATTTTTTCCAAAATGAATGATTTGCTATAATCATTCCAATTATTAATTTTCAACTTATGATTAATTCCTGATAGATATGTTTTTGCAGTGGTGTAGGAATAACCATTTTTTGAAAGATATGCAACGTAGTTTATTATGTGATCAACAGGCGGTGGCCAACTTTTCTCTATTTGGAAACTGGTCCGAAATTTATTAAATGAACAGATAGCATTTGCATATACATTCGTTGTATTTGAAGAAACAGAGTGCTGTAAAAGTTTATTCACTTCGTCTTTAAAAGGTTCCAGAACTCCACTCTGGAATTGAATGTGGATGATCGTTGGCTAGTGGTGCTAGACGTCGAACTTTCTGAAAATTTGCACGAGATAATGCATCAGCAATTGCATTGTCCTTTGACAAAATGTGAACAGCTTTAAACTGAAAATTACCAATAAGTGAACAGTAAACAATTAATCTCAAAATGGACATAACTCGTTCAGATTTGCTTGACTTTTTGTTTAAAATATTCACTCTGCCAGATTATCAATGTGAAAAAGTATGTTTTTCTTGTAAAATTGATCAAACCACAAAAATATTGCAAGTGCTATTGGAATGATTTCAAGGTATGTAATATCTTTAAATATTTCTGAACTATTCCATTCGTTAGGCCACTCGGGAAAAGTCCATTTACCATTAAGATAAGCTGCACACCCTTTACCTAATCCACCAGCACTATCTGTGTATAGTTCAAGATCAAAATTTGATATCCAACCTATATCATTTATATACGAATTCCCATTAAACTGTTCCAAAAATAATTTCCACATTAATAAATCATTTTTCATGCCTGATGTCACCCTAATAAAGTGAAACGGTTTTGAAACTTTGCCCATGGTTGAATACAAACGACAACTAAACGCTCTTCCAGCAGGTAGAGCCTTTGTGCAGAAAGCTAATGAACCACATATTGACTGCAATTCTTTTAACGTTACTTTTTTCATTGCTAACAACTTAATAATTCTGTTTAAAAGTTCTTCAACCTTTTCATGTGGAATTTTAACAACCATATTAACCGTATCAATTGTAAGACCCAGATATTCAATCAGTGTAGTTGGACCTTCAGTTTTTTCATTTGCAAGTGGGACTCCTAAACTTTTGCAAATTTGATCATACTGAAACATCAGTTGTTCACATTCATCAGAATCTGATTTGCCACCAAATAAAAAATCATCCAAATAGTGGTCTATATTTTTTGAACCAGACTTGCTTTTTAAAACCCAATGCAAAAAGGTTGAAAACTTTTCAAAAATAGCACATGAAATTGAACAGCCCATTGCCATTGCCTTGTCTATGTAGTATTCATCTTCAATTTTAAAACCAAGTAAGTCAAAATCTCCTGGATAAACCGGAAGTAATCTAAAGGCTGACTCAATGTCCATTTTTGCTAATTAAGCACCTATTCCAAGTTTCTTAACCATATTTACAGTATTATCAAATGAGGAATATTTAACCGAGGTAAACTTTTCATCAATGAAATCGTTAACACTGCTCAAAGGCGGATATGATAAATGTGTAATTAGACGAAGTCCCCCAGTTTTTTTAGGAACTAATCCAATAGGAGAACATCTAAGATTAGATATTGGTCGTTTACAAAAAGGACCTGCTATTCTTCCTAATGATATTTCAGATTCAATCTTAAGTCTAGCTCCAATAGGATTTGACAAAACAGATTTTAAATTTTTTGATTCAAATGGAATTCTTGGTCCATGATAATTCAAACTAAATCCAAATTTAAATCCATTAAACACAATTTGTTTGTCCTGTTGATTAGGATAATCTCTTAAAAATAACTAATGGTTTAATATTAATAGGTGAATATCCCATCTTCCAAATATCATATCTATCCTTTGACAAATCTGAAAGAAAGGTTAATTTCAATTCATTTGATTAAATCTAGGTACTGAATACCTTGTGTTAAATGGTGGCCTATATCTATTTTGTTGAACAAAAGAAGGCCTGTTTTGTCGAAACTGGTTAGACATTTGAGGTCTATTTTGGTTAAACATTGGTGGCCTCAATGATCCAAAACCTTGGTTACCTTGTAACCTGTCAAATCTAACACATGATAAGGCTGGATGTTGTAATGAACATTTCATACAGTTATGTCTATAAAAACACGGAGATTTCTGACAAAATCCTTTAAAGTTAAAATCATAACAAGGTTTTTGTAAGTTAGCCTGATAGACTACAGGATTAGGTGTGCCTTGCGATCCCTTTGCAATGAATTTCAACCAAAGAAAGCCGTCAATCTCAGACCAAGACTTGGAGTGATTTAGTGATAGACGTAATCTAAATTGTCTATCATACTGGTAAACTCTGTCAAAAGGAGTATCTGATATAGCATCTCTTATGATTGACATGTACGTAAACAAGTCTTGTGCTAAGCTAGCATGCTTTTGAAGAAGTATTTTAGAAAAATTTGCAAAAGCTTCAGTCCATAACTCAATGTTATTTATAGTATTGACCTTTGAAGGTTTATTGGAAATGACAAGCATTCCATTTTCAACAGTAACACTTTGTTTCTGATCCACATTGCTATAATATTGACTATTTTGTTTTAGTAGATTACCAAAATCAACAAATTCAAAATTCCAAATTTTTTCTTTGATTTGTTGAGATACAATTATATCAACCTCATTAGCACATGGCATTAACAAGGGACCAGTATTAATTAAAGTATTACCCGGTCCAGCCTGAACTGCCGTAGTTTTCAGCTGTTTCTGTGGTGGAGGCTGATTAATATTCTCAACAGGTTGATCTGGTTGCTGATGCTCTGGCGCAGCACGCCTTCTATTGCCATGTCTACCTCTGTTGACCACTTGTACAACTTCAGGGACGGGTTCCTCTTCAGGTGCAGGTTCTTCCAGAGGAGCAGGTTGTTGAACGTCGTTAACCCTGGGCCGTAATCTCTGACGATATTCATTCCTTCTCCTAGGCATTTTATAAATGAAATCAATATCAGTATAATGTTTATAAATATATAAAGAAGTTCTAATTTATAAAACAGATTACATTGTTGCTTCGGCTGCCTATAGATAAAATCGTTAATTTAACAACTGTTCCGTACTTGAAATATATATACAAATATAAATGTGTATATAAATACGCATCTTAAGACAGCTAAAAGTGTATAATAACCAGTAGTAATTAGGACAGCAGTTGTAAATGCAATATATTTGTAATAATTGGGCGTTCCATAACTTGATAACAGGTAAGCTAGTTAATTTATAATATCAAATTTAAAGACGACTATATACATGTACTTGTATGTACAATAACATCGAGCAAACTGAACAGCAGTTGATTTTATAATTAAATAAATGCCGTTACATTTGTAATAATCGGGCGTTCCGTAACTTGAATAACCGGTATAATGTAAGTGTCAATTTAAATCAATACAGGTAGTTAAGGTACGCGAATTAAATTAACTAAGCGTATAATCGTAAGCAAGCCTACAAATGCATTTCATAGCTAATTAAATGAGAATATTCAATGCTACAATGGTATAATAGAAACAAAATATTACCGATAAAAATACCATGTTTAAGAACTGTGAATCTAATGCAAAACCCAGAAGTCAATGAAATGAAACGGTAATAAATAAGCATACATATAAATGTAATATAGAATTGACATAAAACAATTCATGTATTTAATAGTGGACGTAAAGGGAAACAAAATAACGACCCCATATGCAAACACGTGTTAAATTTAAAGTTACCTGTTTTACTTATCGTTACAGGTTAAAAGTTTGCTCTTTAAATGTAAACTAAATTATCAAATCGAATTTAAATGCATAAAAGGAAACGTATTTAAAGTATAATGAATAAACTAAATCAACTTATCTTATTAACGCTCTGGTTCTTATATCCTTGTGCAATCTTGTTGATAAATACTCGTGGAATGAAAATTTAGCGGGAGCACGTGTTTTTATATGATTAAAGTCCACGAGGCGCTTCAAAGCATAGTCTTTCGTATGTTTAAATATATGGTTGTAATTATTTAAATGGCAAAACGTAAATAATGGACTGACGTACATTTAAAACACAATAAACAACTTAATGTAATTTTAATGCAATAAATCAATTTAATTATTAGATCATTAAATTTTAGTATTAAAAAGATTTCAAAATGTGATACGGAAATTATACGTTCTTTTGTTTAAACCTTTAAAATATATGTTTACTATGTTCTTTTCTCAGTAAATATAATCTTACATCTATATTTAAACATCGTATTTCATGTATATTTTCCTTATGTATTATACCCATTATTTTCAAATTACAACGTTGCAATTTGTCGAGGCTCATCTCCAGTAAATAAGGTTGTAGCTTCACTGGCGGTTGAGTTAAAACCAAAGACTTGATAATTAACTGAAACTATTTACTTATAGCTAATACGTCTTTTCTTTTCTAATTGTTTTTGATCAGATATCTGATGTTATAATTTTATCACAAGAAACACGATATGTTCTCTCTGATATGATATCTAGGGAAAACGAAACGTTAAATTTGCACACTTAAACAAAGTCCAACTGTGTTTTTCTTTAACGTAAATAAAGCAATAACAAGCATTATCGCTATTTTGTGCATTTTTCCTTTGATCCAATTTTGTGATAATTTTTCATATTATGCTACTCGGTTGAGATGGAAAATTATTGCTAGAAACATAGGAGCCACGTGGCGTTGCTAATGAAATTGACATGGAATTGACAACCTTGTCATAGATAAAATAGCGATAAACAGATTATCATTGGTCATCTCAACTCGAAGATTAATGACAATCAATCTCGTTGAGATAACCAACGATAATCTATAAAAGAATATAAAGAATTTAGAGAGAATTGATCGAAACGAACCGGATTTTAAAAGGAAAAAATGCTTGGTTGATTTGTGTCACCATATATCCGTAAACTATACATGGTATATCACTTCTTTGTACAGCAATCAAAACATTGTCTCATATTAATATGTAACAATGCGTGCACCTTCAATATACAAATGTTTACAAAAAGCACCATAATCATATTTCTAAAGTTTGCAGAAGAAAAACTTATTTCTGATTTTACAACAAATAAAGATATAATACCTAAGTGTAAGATTATTATGCATATTTTTAAAATAGATAAATATATGCTTCAAAGAGCATGACGTTTAAACCAGCGTATAAACTAAAAGCTTTTGCTTTATATATCTGCTAATAACATTCATATCTTATCGCCATATATGGTAACATATCGCTTTCGTTAAAAGGTACAAAGAAGAGGAAGACCGGTTAATAAAACTAATGTGAATTTTAAAGTCTTCCCAGTCAATTGTTGTGACAGTAATAGAAAGGTTGTTACAAGGTAAAACATAAATCTAAAATGGACGATGAAGACGTAGCCGCTTTGGTAATTGACAATGGATCAGGAATGTGTAAGGCTGGATTTGCTGGAGATGATGCTCCAAGAGCTGTATTTCCATCAATTGTTGGAAGACCCAGACATCAGGTTTGTTAATAATTAAAGTTTTTAACAAACTATACAACGTATCGCTATTTAGTCCAATCCAAAAAAAATCTCCTTTACTTAGACAACTTCCTGGTTTGGTCAATTTGAAAAAAAAAACCCAGAGGTCATCAGTAAAAGCTGAGGGAATCATTTTGGAACTTTGATACACAAAGTAAGACCCCTTTTTTGGGCCCCAAAATATAGCAGTTTTACAAAACCATCTGAAAAGTGACATTTTTATTTTTTTGCATATTTGATAGATTTTTCATATTTAAGCTTGAATCCGAGGGTTTTTAATGACTAAATCAGTTAAAATCTTTCACACAAACTAATTGAATCAACTGAAAAAGACACTTAAGTGTTTAAAAAGTATCCTTAATCTTTTGTCAGATGAACCTAAACTTTGTTGCCAAAATTGTTTAAACAGGGCCTCAGATAGCTTCAACTTTATGAAAAATGATGTGTAATTTTAGAACTAATTTTGGGATCTCAATACTCTTCAACTTTGTACTTGTTTGGACTAATAACTATTTTGACCTGAGCGTCACTGATGAGTCTGATATAGACGAAACGCGCGTCTGGCGTATTAAATCATAATCCTGGTACCTTTGATAACTATTTATAAAGATTCGGATGGTAATCAGGTGTTTTGAGTAAACCTTGTCTATTTTTATTCATACAAATTGCCTTGTTATACAATGAAATGCAAAATTATGTTGTGTTTTTGTTTTAAATTCATTCAAACCCATATATTTCAAATTCTGCTTCTCATCATCGTCACAAAGTGACAAGACTATTGAAGAAAAAGTGTTTTGTACCGTACAGGTTGCCGGTACACTTTGCCGGAACCATTAATTGGTGATGATTTACACCTCAGTGACTTAAGTCACGCCTACGTATGTACATTAGTACTTTATAAGTTAATATTACAATCGTATCAAATTGTACGACGCACCTTGAAAGCACTCCAAGTCTTCAAGATCGACCATTTCGCTTTTGAAAGCACACCATTCGGTGTATATTAATATGCATGTCGAAAAACTACCCAAAATTAACGTACTATTTACAGTCTCACCGTTACAAAATGAACAGAAAGTTGGAATTTGTATGTCCTTCTGATATATATTTTTTTATACTAGTAGATCAATGTTTGAAATTATATTTAAGGGGTAAATAGGCGGATAACATTTGTTTGATTAATATACAAATTATATTCACATGGCCGTTTTGTGGTTTTCAGGGTGTAATGGTTGGTATGGGACAAAAAGACAGCTATGTTGGGGATGAGGCCCAAAGCAAAAGAGGAATCCTTACTCTGAAATACCCTATTGAACATGGGATTGTCACAAACTGGGACGATATGGAGAAAATATGGCATCACACTTTCTATAATGAACTTCGTGTTGCCCCAGAAGAACATCCAGTTTTACTGACAGAGGCTCCCCTCAACCCTAAAGCCAACAGAGAAAAGATGACCCAGATTATGTTCGAAACCTTTAACTCCCCAGCTATGTACGTTGCTATTCAGGCCGTTTTGTCTTTATATGCTTCTGGTCGTACAACTGGTATTGTGATGGACTCTGGTGATGGTGTATCCCATACAGTACCCATCTATGAAGGTTATGCCCTTCCCCACGCTATTATGAGGTTGGATCTTGCTGGACGTGACCTAACAGACTATCTGATGAAAATTCTAACTGAACGTGGATATTCATTTACAACCACAGCCGAAAGAGAAATCGTTAGAGACATAAAAGAAAAATTGTGCTATATGGCATTAGACTTTGAACAAGAAATGTCCACAGCCTCTACATCGTCATCTTTAGAGAAAAGCTACGAATTACCCGACGGACAGGTTATCACAATCGGCAATGAAAGATTCAGATGTCCAGAGGCAATGTTACAACCATCCTTCTTGGGCATGGAATCACAAGGTTTGCATGAAACAACATACAACAGCATCATGAAATGTGATGTTGATATTCGTAAAGACTTGTATGCCAATACTGTCCTATCTGGGGGTTCAACAATGTTTCCCGGAATAGCTGACCGTATGCAAAAAGAAATAACAGCACTTGCTCCACCAACAATGAAAATCAAAATTATTGCTCCACCAGAAAGGAAATATTCCGTATGGATTGGTGGTTCTATCTTAGCTTCACTCTCAACCTTCCAACAGATGTGGATCAGCAAACAAGAATACGACGAATCCGGTCCATCCATCGTCCACAGAAAATGCTTTTAGATTAAAAAATATCTTGCTCCGAACTACTATTAACTGTTATAATACAGACTTGCCTTGATCTAATTCTTTTGCATCATTCTCAAATTTCAATTTTTATGCCCCACCTACGATAGTAGAGGGGCATTATGTTTTCTGGTCTGTGCTGCCGTCCGTCCGTCTGTCCGTTCGTTTGTCCGTCCGTCTGTCCCGCTTCAGGTTAAAGTTTTTGGTCAAGGTAGTTTTTGATGAAGTTTAAGTCCAATCGACTTCAAACTTAGTACACATGTCCCCTATGATATGATCTTTCTAATTTTAATGCCAAATTAGAGTTTTTACCCCAATTTCACGGTCTACTGAACATGGAAAATGATGGTGCGAGTGGGGCATTCGTGTACTGAGGACACATTCTTGTTGATTACTATTTCAATAAAGTATCCTAAACACAATAAAATCGTTAATATACATTTAATATATGTTTTAATATAAGGATTGTTGTTTGGATTTAAAAAAACTCATATGAGATACAAGGCGTATAATTTTGCGTGTCACACGTCCATTTCGTCTACGTAAGACTCATCAGTTACGCTCGAACAAAAACGGTTCGAACCATACAGTTTCTTTTAGAATAAAATGAATGATTTGAATTTGCATTTCTCAATACTTTTTCCGTACCTCAGTTCAAATAGTTATGTCATGTCAAACGTAATGATATTTCCTATTGTATACAAATCGTCCCTTCTCGTTATTGGCTTTGTCGATTGACAAAACAACGGATGTCTCATACCAAATAATATATGACTAGCGTCCTGTTATGGCGCATATAATCCTTTTTATTGGAGATTTTAATGTTGGTAGTTCGTTGACTGTTGGTCCACTTTGCCTTTTCTTCACTTGACGTCAATCTACATATCCAGTGATATAAAAAAGAAGATGTGGTATGATTGCCAATGAGACAACTATCCACAAAAGACCAAAATGACACAGAATTTAACAACTATAGGTCACCTTACGGCCTTCAACAATGAGCAAAGCCCATACCGCATAGTCAGCTATAAGAGGCCCCGATTAGACAATGTAAAACAATTCAAACGAGAAAACTAACGGCCTTATTTATGTAAAAAAATGAACGAAAAACAAATATGTAACACATAAACAAACGACAACCACTGAATTACAGGCTCCTGACTTGGGACAGGCACATACATAAATAATGTGGCGGGGTTAAATATGTTAGCGGGATCCCAACCCTCCCCCTAACCTGGGACAGTGGTATAACAGTACAACATAAGAACGAACTATAAAAATCAGTTGAAAAAGGCTTAACTCATCAGATGGACAAAAATATGGTTATTTTATTCTCCTTAACTTGGACTCGTCTCTAACATATGATTTCTGATCAGATTTGATTGCAAGACCAATCAATTGTCATTTAATAACGATCTTGTATAATGAAAGTCCAAAATGCAGTGTATTTAACTATTTTAATCGTGGTATTTTCTACGGGTGCAACAAGTGGAGCAAGGCCTTCTTATCCGTCTGTATCAACCCATGTCATCACTTGTTTTACTAAGGTTTATTCTTGCACTGTGTTTTGTATACAGTGTTTTGTCTTTTGCCATGTTGTAAGTTTGTAATCGACTAATGAGTTTGAATTATCTTTTGCCTCTGTATCTAAAATTGAATGAAAAGTAAATAGCACACTGCCTGTTGCAAGCTGTATGTTGTATTTTTTTATATAATGAACTATGAGTAGATAGTACTTTTTGCTTTGATATTGAATCAATTAAGAAATATCCTGCAGTCTTGATAAAAGCTGCTACCATGCGATTGATTCGGATATCCACTTTAAGTTTTTCAGATAAAAAAAGTAGAAACAAATATTTTGTTATCTATTTAGCGATGATTAGGTTATTAGTAAATTCCCATTCATTTAGTAGCATTTGCGGTCAAATAAAGGCAGCAGAAGTATACCGGTGTTCAAAAGTAATATTCTACTTATTTTCATGCTGTTAGGCAATCGGACTGGTAGAATCCTCTGGGACAGACTCTCCACCAGGAAATATTCCAATCTGGTGTTGATAACACATCACGCCTTTCAATACTCAATAACATCACTGATGTTAGGCGATAGTAATTATCGATGTTAAATTTAGAAGTGAAAAGGAAGAGACAAATCGAGGTAACTCACTAAAAACTGAATCACATGAAATCTAAATGGAGAAGGACTGGTTGCGTCACCTGTTTGCATGCATCACGAACAATGCTAAACAAATGTATTCAAAGTGTTACACTCGGAAACACCGTGGACAATTTACAGTTCAGATTGCTTTAGAGCTAAGACCGCGAAAACGATGTATTCGATTCTAAGATACGGAAATACGAAATTATTTGTGAATATAAAGATCAGACAACGATTTGTGTATCTGCAGATCTAAAATCGTAGAGCATGTCACGGTTGGTTGAGATGGTGGCCATTTTATTTTCTTTAATGTCAAAATATGCATTTGGGTCCTAACAAAAGTTGGATACTCCACTTTGGTATGTGTTTTTTCCTCTTGAAATAAACATGTAATTCTTGGATTGACTTTTAAGTTTGTCTAAGATCCTGCCACACATACATATATCACTACCACCGATAGCATGTGAAGGATAACGATTTACAAATTTATATCTCATATTTTATACATTTCATTCGGTGAATTTATTTTAATAATGCAAGAGTTATAAAAATCGCAACACAATTATATACTTAACAAAATCAGAAAACTGCGATCGTTGATAGAAACAACAAAAAGAACCAGAGAGCGAAAATAATTTGACGTTCTCTCTTATAACTTGATACGACATTTAAACACAAATTTCATTTAAAGGAAATGGCTAAACAATTAGATTTAGAAAGTGTGTGATTTAACTTTTAAATTATATACAGCTTTGACGAAAAATGCATTTAAATTCTAACACATCTAATATCTGGAAGTGCATGTAAATATTCCAATATCTATCAAATCCAACATTTTCTACGACTTCACTGTTAAGCGTCATGTTTTGGGAACAGTATATGGATGTTTATTGTAAGAAGATGTGGTATGATTGCCTTTCAGACATTTCTCCGCCAAAGTAACATTGCGTAAAAAGCAAACAATTATAAGCCAAGTATTTTTATAGCCTATTTTTATGCCATCTGACTGGCCCGTAAAAAAGATAGAGACATGTTCCTTTATAAAATTTTTTCCTGAGTTATATAATTGAAATTTATATAAAATTTATATTAAAATATGTATTTCACATTCATATAGTGATCAATAGGATTGGGGCAATCTTGAGTTGCATTTTACAATGTGGAATCCCTAATCAAATACGCAATTCTTTAACACATATCTATAAAAGATCTAACGAGCTGTGATATGATTTTATAATTTATAACAGTAGCAGTAGTTCTGTTTTAAGAATAAGCATAATGACCAATGCATGCTGTTAGTCTACAAATATTTGTCCGCTATCATTAAGTTAATCCATAGTATTGCTTCCTTGTCACATTCACCAGTTATTTAATCAATGTTAGGTACACTTGTATAGAGGTTTGCTGCTCACACGGAAGCTATTTAAACAAGAGTTTCAAATGGTGAAGTTGAAATCATCCCTTCGTTAGTTTTACGGACGCCATCACGAGTCGGTAGACCGTTATGAAATATCCGTTTTACAAATGATAGAGGATATGTTCCATATGTCGTAACAACAATCCCGTTCCCTTCTTACGAATGTGAACTAACGAACTAAACTTATTACCGAGTTTGTGATAACATGAGCAGCACAACATGTGCCACATGAGATCATATGAGATCACCTCAATTTTTGGGGGTTCGTTTTGCTTAGTCTTTATTTTTCGTGTTTTGTGTACTATTGTCTGTCTGTTAAATTTGTCCTTTTTTCTATCAAGAGCGTTGTCAATTTAATTTTGATTTATGAGTTTGAATGTCCCTGTTGTATCTTTCGCTCCTCTTTTGTAACTTTTATATTTGACATTTAAGACAATACGAATGCCGTTCTTGTGATCATGATGAGGATGTTTATTTGTTTCTACATTTGAACACTTTAACTATGAAAATCACGTCACAGTTGTGATTACACATTTTATTATTGATATATAATTGTTAATGAAACCTACCATCATTCAAAATTGCTTAATATTGAAGTCAACATAATTATACAAAATAAATATTTTTCATACTCTTATATTTAACATATGTTAATTTAAATGAAAGCAAACTTTAAAAAATGGTTCACCGACAAATTTATAAATACGTGTGTATTCTTGATCTCAGTATTAGATCATTATAAATATTCAGTATGTAAAATGCATCAATAAACATAACTTGTGACTTTATAGGTTCAACGGTCTATTGAACAATTAACTTTTCAAATACTCGTATGCAAAAGATTCATACTGAATTGCCATATATGGTAACAAATAGCTTGCTATCCCATGATGGAAAGATGAAAAAGAAAGGTGAACTAAAGTAAGGTAAATTTTAAATCGGCACAGTCGATTTCTGTAATAGGACCAGAAAGGTTGCAAAAAATAATTTAAAATATCGAAAAAGATCTCATCAATTTCAAAATGTGTGACGAAGACGTAGCCGCTTTGGTGATTGACAATGGATCAGGAATGTGTAAAGCTGGATTTGCAGGAGACGATGCTCCGAGAGGTGTTTTTCCATCAATTGTTGGAAGACAGAGACATCAGGTTGGTTAAAAAATTTCCAACTTGATATAGAACTTTTAGACTCACGCTGATTGATTTAGATCACAATTATGTAGCTGAACAGTAGATAGCCTTTAAATGCCCTGTTGTTGAATTCAATTTCTTGTGAGCTGTCATAAAAAATCATTTCAAAATTGTATGCCAAAGTGATAACCTAGTACATAGTACAATACAGTTCGACGATTATCGTAATCGGTGCTCATATTTGGTTATGTTTTATACTGGTATAGAACTGGCCACGTCCAACAATGTATCTTTGTTTGGATAAATAATTTCATTACCAATAAAACGTATATATATGCTTAAAATTGAAGTTGTTGTTCATACCAACCTTTGCTCTAATTGATCATTAATGCAAGAGTTGCAAACTCAACATGAGCTTAATTTTACCTTCTGTAATAAAAAATGCATACACTTATCGATTCTTATTGTGTACCACAAACTAAGCTTAAATATACCTTTTATGAATAACAAAATGCATACGCTTAACGATTCTTATTGTGTACCACAAACTAAGCTTAAATATACCTTTTATGAATAACAAAATGCAAAACGAGGTGCAAACATATAATGGAATTTGATGCGACTGTCATACAAGTAAGTGGTTTAGCTAGCTATAAAACCAAGTTCAATCCAACATTTTCTAAATAAGACAATGCCTGTTGCAAGTCAGAAATATGACAGTTGTTATCTATTCATTTGATGTGTTTGAGCTTTTGATTTTGCCATTTGATTAGGGACTTTCCGTTTTGTATTTTCTTCGGAGTTCAGTACTTTTGTGATTTTACTTTTGATTTGCACATTGCAACATTGATACGAAAGCAAATTCGTATACAACTGTCAATTGTTGGTATAAATTTGAATGTAATAAAAATTGAATTTTTGAGTTAAATGGTCTGGATGCATGCCAAATCCTATTAAATGCCTTGACATCTAATGCAATTGGTATTGATAAGGACATTTTGTGTTTTTAGGGTGTAATGGTTGGTATGGGACAACAAAGACAGCTACGTTGGAGATGAAGCTCAAAGCAAAAGAGGAATACTTACACTGAAATACCCTATTGAACACGGAATTGTCACAAACTGGGACGATATGGAGAAAATCTAGCACCACACTTTCTAAAATGGTGTTGCCCCAGAAGAACATCCCGTTTTACTGACAGAGGCTCCACTGAATCCAAAAGCCAACAGAGAAAAGATGACTCAGATTATGTTTGAAACTTTCAACTCCCCAGCTATGTACGTTGCTATTCAAGTCGTTTTGTCTTTATACGCTTCTGGTCGTACAACTGGTATTGTGTTGGACTGTGGTGATGGCGTTACCCATACTGTACCCATCTATGAAGGTTATGCCCTTCCTCGTGCTATTATGAGGTTGGATCTTGCCGGGCGTGACCTTACAGACTATCTGATGAAAATTCTAACTGAACGTGGATATTCATTCACAACCACAGCCGAAAGAGAAATCGTAAGAGACATTAAAGAAAAATTAGCCTATGCAGCATTAGACTTTGAACAAGAAATGTCCACAGCCGCGTCATCATCATCATTAGAGAAAAGCTACGAATTACCTGACGGACAGGTTATCACAATCGGCAATGAAAGATTCAGATGTCCAGAGGCCATGTTACAACCATCTTTCCTTGGAATGGAATCCTAGGGTTTGCATGAAACGACATACATCATGAAGTGTGATGTTGATATTTGTAAAGATTTGTATGCTAATACCGTACTTTCTGGTGGTTCAACCATGTTTCCAAGAATGGCTGAGCGTATGCAGAAAACAATCAGAGCGCTTGCTCCATCAACAATGAAAATCAAGATAATTGCTCCACCAGAAAAGAAATATTCCGTCTGGATCGGTGGTTCCATCTTAGTTTCACTTTCAACCTTACAACAGATGTGCATGAGCAAGCAGGAGTACGACGAAGCTGGTCCATCCATCGTGCACATAAAGTGCTTTTAAACTGCAAAACGTCTTTCTCAGAACTTCAATTCATTGTTATGTTATATTATTGATACAAACTGCATCCGTTTGTATCATTGTTAAATTCAAACTATTTTTTTATCCTTTTTATACAATTCTTCGTTGTACAAAAATAAAGCTGTGAAATCCTATTTTGCCTGTCTAATAATATATGTATTGTTGTACTGGTTAACAGAAATCGAACGCTTTAATCGTTTTGCTAGTTGTATCTCGTGCTTCATTTTATCCGTTATCTTGTAAAAGAGAGACACAATATACAAAAAGGACATTGAATCTCATAAGTCGAAAATAAACTGACAAACAACAGTTACAGTACACAAACAATAACATAGAAAACTGAAGACTTAGCAACACGAACCTCATTAAGAACTCTGATCCGCTGACCTGAATTCTAGTCCTGTCAAACCAGACGTAAATTATGGAGTAAAGACAGACTGCTTGTCCCAAGTCAGGAGTCTGTAAATCAGTGGCTGTCGTTTGTTTCTGTGCTACATATTTGTTTTTCGTTCTTTATTTTGTACATAAATTAGGCCGTTAGTTTTCTCGTTTGAATTGTTTTACATTTGTCATTTCAGGGCCTTTTATAGCTGACTGTGCGGTATGGGCTTTGCTCATTGTTGAAGTCCGTACGATGATCTATAGTTGTTAATTTCTGTGTCATTTGGTCTCTTGTGGAGAGTTGTCTCATTGGTAATCATACCACATCTTTTTTTTTTATAGAATGTCACTAGGTGGCTCAGATTAAGTACAATGGATTCGACTGGGAGGACATGTCATTATATTGAGTGTGCAAGTGCAATAAAAAAAAACCAAAAAAACCTGGTTCAGCGTGGCGGTATATAGTACTAACTAAATAGGGTCCATCTCATTTGATCAAATTTACTAGTAACTTGAACTTGTCATGTCATAGCTAAGATATTGTTCACAACACTCATTCATCCATTTATCTGATACCGTAACAATTTCCAAGAAATAAAAACCACCAAGTACATGCATGCTTGACTTATAGCATAGCGAGACGTAACGCGTGTTCTGTCAAAAGCTTGAGAATTAGCTACTTCTCCACTCAGCAAAAGAAGTACACGTAGTGATCATTTTTTTGGGGCCTAACCCATTGCAGAAGATTAATACTGTATGCACAATAAAATTAGACTTAGAGTGCGGATTTTCTTACACAGTAGGATTCATCTCAAGATAATAAAACAAAATTATCTCTACTTGATATAACGAAAACATTGCATTTTATTTGTCGTACAAAAAGTTTGCGGTATACACCTCCACTACTCAAAGCTGTTCGGGACTTGAATTGTTCGTTACTTTCTGTTTCGTTTCATTTGTACGCATGAAACCTTCATCTACAAATCTTAATCTCCTGCCTGCGAATCCATGTTGTTGAATTACGTTGTTTTTGAAAAAAGTTACAATATCCAAACGTCATGCCGAACCATCGCACTTCAGCGAAAGGACCATCGTGCTTGGGCGCGGACCATCGCACCTCAGCGTGACCATCGCACTTCAGCGGCCCCATCGCACACCACCTCCTAGTCCTACATATGTAACTATAAAATATATTTTTTGTTTAAGAATTAAGGCTAGGCTCATTTCTTTATTTGTTAGTAAATGAGAAACGTTTATACAGATTTAAAGGATTGAATGGAAAACAGCTGTCATATTCCTGACTTGGTACAGGCATTACCGGAAAATTTTGGGTTAAACCTGGTTATCTAGCTAGCTAAAACTCCCATGGTTTCCCATGAATCCATGATTTTTAATTGTGAATGTCCCTTTAACTACAGCTATAACTTGATTATCCTTTCTGTCGCGACATAAACAGTTTTGCTTTTTTCTTTTTAATGAAAACTTCATTGTTGTATTAAATATTTATTGTGTATATTTTCTAACAAAGATCCAATATCATTTTTATCTACATTACCTTGAATATGTCGAAACAATCAATACGAAAACTGATACATTTTACTAATACTTTCGTCGTGTTTCATCTTGCATCAACATGTTTAAACAGAATTTTATTTACAATTTACATAAGGATGTTATGTCAAGGACATTCTGTCGGAAAAGATACTTAATGCATTTTGCATTTTTCTCAAAAAGTATTCAAGATAGAATCGATTTGAAAACGGTAACATGTACAAGACCAGATGGCAATGATAATAAACATATACAATCATTTTGTTGTTAACCCTTATAAGGAGTTATTTCCCTTGAAAAAATATACACAATTTTTGAAAAATTGTATCTCGAGAACCGGAAGTCGTAAAGACTTGGGACCTACACCAATAATCTTAAGTTCATGTGACCTTTAATTTGCACCCAAGGTCAAAGGTCACCAAGTGCAAAAAAAAATTACGCTGCAATTTCAAGCTTGCATATTAAGAAAACAAGAGTTTGCTGCATACTTACAGCGTATAAAATGTTCGTCTCGACGAGTTCTACATTTTATACACTGAGCTCAAAAGTGTCCAACTATCTGTTCAAAAGTTACAACGGGATGATTCTTAAAAGTATAGTATTGTGTGTATATCTTTTTAAAGGTAACAAATATTAATCTACTATAAACTGCAAAGATGATCAGTAATTCAAGACCTTCAATTTGAGGTCAATGTTAGGTCATGCCGACATTTCACCTTGACCTTCACATTATACTATGACCTTGACCTTGTGATATTTGAAAGGTTCTCAAGTTTGGTATTGCATCATATATTTGTTGATTAATTGTGACCTTGGTGAACTTTGAAATTGTCCAAATTCTTTTTCTATAATGTTGTCATTTAACTGTAGATCATTTATCATTTAACAGATTTGAGATATCTTATGTCGTTTTAGAGATAATGCAGTTTGAAATTTTGCAAGCGGCGGCATATATTTCTGAATCAACAACAGCTTACCACTTAAAATGTTTAAGAAATTGAAGAAGTTAACATAGTTATATGTTTGACCAAATACCAAAAAAATTCCATGGAAAAAAACACCAAAAAATCATTTTGAAATTTTCATGTTTTCCATTGACTTTATAAGTTTCATAACTTCTATTTATATCGTTGATATTGCATCATTATTTGCACTTTGTCAAATGGGGTCATCTGATATATATCAAATTGACAAGATGGGGTTATTAAGTGCAAAAATCAAACTTTCTAGAACATGGCGTTGTCGCATATCAAATGAAAGCTCATCTACCCTGTGTTACATATATCATACTTCCGATCTAAAAAATGAAGGCGGATGAGGTCATTAAGTGTAAAAAGCGAAAAGTTTTAAAAGGTATGCTTGTCGTATATCAAACGAAAGGTCGTACAAAGAACATTACGAAAACATCACTTTTACAGGAAAGACCTTTCAATTGTTTTACAAACAATTGAGATACTAGTTGTTACTTGTTTTTCTGCTTGTATCGATCTGATGAGTTGAGCCTTTTTCAACTGATTTTATAGTTTGGTCTTATGTTGTACTGTTACACCACTGTCCGAGGTTAGGGGAGGGTACGTCGCCCGCTAACATGTTTAATCCCACCACATTCTGTATGTGCCTGCTCCAAGTCAGGAGCCTGCAATTCAGTGTTTTTCGATTGTTGCTGTATACCATATTTGTATTTCGTTCATCCTTTAGTTTTATCGTTTGAATTGTTTTACATTTGTCATTTCGGGGCATTTTATAGCTGACTATGCGGTATGCGTTTTGCTCATTGTTGAAGTCCGTACGGAGGCATATAGTTGTTAATGTTTATGTTATTTGGTCTCTGGTGGAGAGTTTTCTAATTGGCAATTATATCACATCTTCTTAGTTTTGTAAATCCATTTTGAATTTACTAACCAAGTCAAAACAATTCAGGAATTCCATGAACTCTAATTGTAGCGGGACCGTCAATAAGTAAGTAAGTAAGTAAGTAAACTTTATTTAAAGTCGGCGTATATGTACAAAAAAAGATCAATGATAAGCTTCTCCTGCAATGCATGCGCCATGTCATTCCAAACTTAGTCAATACGTATATATAACGACATAATCGGTAATTAAAACGACCCTATTTTTTTTTTTAAATTACTGCTGGACTATTAGTCCCGAGATTACCATCATCTCAGTAGTTAGTAACTTGGTCACCGTGTAGAACGCCACATGCGGGTTGGTGTTGGCTATGTTTGACACGGGATGGTGGTTTCTGATAGAGTATGTTTGTTTGAATTACTAACTATCAGATATAGACCGAGTTAAAGGCAAATCTATCTTTATCTTAAGAAATGCCTCACTCCCTTGAGACGCAAAATGAGACACCCTGAGAGACACATTTCGATGATTAATTAACTTTAAAAACAATAAATTTTGAGGAAGAAGCTGGCATTTAGTTAAATTTTATGATAGGAATTAATTTCTATATAAATCGTACGGGAAATAATCGATAAAAGTATTTTTAATTCTAAAACTTGCATATGACGTCTCTAATTTGCAACACGGCAAGCTAGGGTGGGGTGTTTGAGAAAACGGAGCATTGGAAACGTCTGCTTTTGCTTGCTGAAAATAGATTATGGTTCGGTTCCTTCTATGCAATACATTATTTAGTGCAATACAACATTTCTCAACCGTGATCTCTTTTTCTCTTCAAAACCGCCACCCCGTGTCAAACATAGCCAACATCCCGCATGTGGTGTTCTACACGATGTGGGTACTGACATGATTTATAACACACCTTTCTTAAATCATCCGCTGATAAATTAAGGAATTACTAAGAAAAGTAGGTTCCAACTCGCTCAGAAAATGTTGATCCAAGATGGATTTGGCTATTACTTGAGGCCCCTTTGGTCGTATTTCGAGTTTGACGGAACTCTGTTTTTTTTTTAATATTTTGCTTTGAGCGTTCCTGATGAAAGTTAATCAAGAAAAGCGTTTCGGACGGATTTTAGTAAAAAATTGTTATTTTCATTATTGTCTCGTATATATAGAATTATGGCAGTTCTGTATTTGGTACTGACTTTATCAGCAGAAATATCGAGGGATCTCTCATCAGAATATCCGGAAGCGCTTCATTCTAAAAATGTGTGCACAGTCAACGATTTTATAACCCCATAAAATTACTAAAAGAAGCATTCAATACTTACAGCTGCATTTATTTGCTAGGATCATGAAAACACGATTTCTATCAAGTTCTTCTTTTATTGTGGAAGCGTGTGTCCTGATGAATGTTACATTTAATTTTTTTGCAATGCCGGAAGGTTAATTTCAGAATGACGAGATTGTTGTTAGCCAATCAAAATAAAGTATTATAATGAAACATACATGTAATGTTATTATTGGTTTATTAAAGACATTTATGTATATCTATAATTTTATTTATTTGTTTTGAAACCTTTGACATTATTATACGTTCAAAATCATTATATATACCAATATAACGAATCTTTAATAATTTTATAGATATTATTTCGTTACATTTTAAGTTACATAGTTTGATGGGACACATTCTGTAAGAGTACAGATAGTGCATTTGACTCAAACTAATTCTTGAATTGTTAACAAATTACAGCCGGTTTATGGAATAGAAGAATAAGAATAAGAATTTTATTAGTCTAAGATCCAAACAATAGGATTGTTACTAAATAATAATAATAAAAAAAAAACATCAAACAAACAAACATATAAATAACAAAACGATAGACAGAAAACAACACAAACATGTAGCATTGAAAAAAATAAAAATTATTAATATCTATTACAATACTATTTTGACAACATGCCTTCTCTATGAAGTTATCATTTCAAATATCTTGATTATATATTACATTATAATATGAGTCATGAATCATACACAGTTCATATATTGACATTATAGTTGTTTCTCTCATTATACATTTCACTTGTACTGTTAACAATGATAATTGATATCACATTCTTCACAAGAAAATACAAAATCTAATTTGTTTTCATTACGCAGTGAATTAAAACAGGGGACAATATTAGAAATTTCATTATACATTTTGATCCTAGGTTTATTAAGTTCTGTACATGATATGATAAAATGGAATTCATCTTCTTCCTGTTTATGGTATAAAGGACATATTCTACTTTCAAAGGCTGTTTTATTGTATCAACCACGTTCAATAGCCAGCATACTATTACTTATTCTTATTTTGGCATAATTTTTTGTAACATTAATATCTAAACTCAATAAAAGGTAGTTTTCAAGTTCATACTTTACTTTAAATTTTCTGTAGGTTCTTAGTTTATTTCCATTTATTGAATTATCATCATTAAAGAGACAATTTTTCCAAAATATAATATAATGTAATTTTTATTGAGCTTCTTCGTGAGGGTTAAAAGTAATCGTTTTTCAGAAAAGGTACATTGATTTTCCCAAACATGAGTGAATTTCAATTTAGATTGTAACATTTAAATTTTTGAAGCAAATCCATCATGTGATAAATTATATAAATAGTATTTTTTCTACTTACTCCTAAATTTAAGGAAAATTATTCAGGTGATAAATACATGTTTCATATGACATCTGTAGTCATTCTGCTGTTCGGAATACATTGTTTTAAGTAGTTGTCCGCAGCATTGACTTTGCTACTTGTTAAAGCATACATTTATTGTTTTAATATAGTGTATATAACTATGTCAGATTTCAAATGAAGCAGACTTTATTGTCTGGATTTATTTGCATTACTTGTAAAAAAATATAAATATAAGATGTGGTATGATTGCCAATGAGGCAACTCTCCACAAGAGACCAAATGAAACAAATTAACAACTATAGGTTTTTTTTATTCTCCAAGGACAAATGCATGTATGCTCTGTAACACTCCCCAAACACAAACACACACAAGATACACATACGCAAAAACAGATAAACATAACATCATAACCACCACGTACAAAAAGAATTTGAACTTTTTTGAAAAAGAAGATATACGAAAACCGAATTAGATTAGCTCCCCATAATGATAAAAATGTAGGGAAAGTTAACAAGAATTATCTAGCATTCACCACAAAGAGGGGCTTGCAAACCATTTTTAGTTGGAGCTTAATTAACATTAAAACAGTTTTCCTCTTAAAATGGTTGTTACTTTATTCATTATAAGGATTTATTTTTAGCCAAATCTACTTATTTTATTCGATATTATGAATATTTATGACAATATATAAACATGCTTCATGAATATCTTGTAGAATGAAATCTCACATAATTACACATTTGATACGTTGAATTTATTCAAATAATTTGAGGAATTAGTAAAAGTCCATAGAGCGGATTATAAATTTGAATAATTTAACATCATCATTTTCTTCATTTGTGTATTAACATATTGATTTATACAGGTACAAAAATCCATTGATAACATAAAACTTTTAAAGTATTTTTGTACTACCAGGACATAGTTTCACCTTCTTAAAGAACTTCGATACGACTCTGAATCATCAATTTTATCGAGAGAAAACATATTTGAAAATAATAAAACATTAGAAGTGTATGTGTGTGTGTGTGTGATTTTACTATTAATTTATTATTAATTTCACTTGCCTTCAACCAATGAAGTAAAATTAAATCGGCCATTATATCTAACATCTTTTTGAAATTTCAATGTGATAGATATTTTTACTACTAATGATATATTTAGTCTCACATATCTCTAGGTCTGTCATTTATTTTAACTGACTGCCAAGTGCAAAGATCTTTTGTGCATAAACAGATTTATCTTGTTAAAGAATCTTACTGTTTATTGAAACAAAAACAAAAAAATAACATTAATGTATTAAAAAGATTTCAAAATTGATTTGCTCTCACCTATTTTGGATTTTGTATTAGAGGAATCTGTCCTCAATCTTACTTAGTGGTTTAAACATTGCAAGAGAACGTTTGTTAATTAAATATATCGATTGTAAAAAAAAAAATTGAAATGGGCTTGTTTTAATATATTATCAACATAACACTGTGGAATTCCTTCTTTTTTAGTTTCTAAAAGAACTTGTTACACCCATGAATATTGTTAATTAGTGAATATTTGTCCAATAAATTATTCTAATGCAATTAGTTTGTAACGATAATTTTCATTGGATGTTGACAAATATTTTGAGGGGTTAGATTCCACGTTCTACCAGTCCGTAACTAAGAAAGCCACCATTTTGAATTCCGATTTTTTTTAATGTAATTTCTCAAAAAAAAAAAAAAAAAAAAGTCACATTTGGAGCCTCAAATCTTCTTTTTGTCTATATTGAAAACATACTGAAGCGTACGAAAAGTAAAAATACGTTTAATATGTATGTTTGACCTACAGAGTATACATATGACGTCACATTGCTTAGAAGCTAAAAACGATGCAACAGTTTCGTGGACTTTTTCATTTATTGCATTTTTAAACCAAAATATTTATCAAATGAAATTTGTTTTAATATGTGTCATTAGAATGGAGATAACTGTATTTTATTTTAAGCTTGGCCTTCGTAAAACTTGATTTTACTGTCGCAAATATCCGTTTACCTATCTCCGCTCCGCATCGCTAGGTAAACTCAATTTGCGACAGTAAAATCTACGTTTTACGAAGGCCAAGCTTAAAATACAATACAGTTATCTCCTAAATAGTCCTACTTCATTGTTAAATTCTGCCTAAGACAAATAATGTCAAAGTGATTACAATGAGGAAAACTATGAACACTTTTTTTCAAAATGGCTTCTAAAACTTGTTTTGGCCAAGTAAATGAGATAAGGAAATATTACGTTCTTTTGTTTAAACTTTTCAAAACATATGTGGTATACGAAGTGGTACATGTTTATCATTTTCTCAGTATATTAAATCTTACATCTATATTTAACAATTTAAAACAAAAACATTAGACATGTGCTTTAAACCTGTTCAACCAGTTATAAAAAAAACTTAGATGGTGGTCATTTTTAATGACCTGGGGCCGGTAACAAGAAGCATTCTTATGTCTTACGAACGTCTAACGAGCGTCTTAAGTTTTAAGAGTGTAACAAGACCCAACCTCAGACCTATCTTGGAATGAATGACAGCCCTTAATGTTTTGAAAAAGTGCATAATTTAAGAACGATTCTTAAGTCTACTTAAAGCGATCTTACTAATTCCGGTAACACTAAATAATTATTAAATTTTGGTCAGTTATTAAGTGTTCTTAAAACAAACTTAGGGACTTAGGGGTGTACCAAGAACAACTCGCAATAGCTTCTCTTGATATTTTTTGTAAGAGTGGTCCCGACTACTCTTAGCTGCACATTCACTTGTTAATAATATTATAAAATGGCTTTGCTACTGTATGTATGTCAAAAATGCTAAATTAACTTTACTGAAACTTTCTTCGAAAAAAATCACGCGAGATTTTGTGAATGAAAGGGGAAAGAAGATCCTTACGTGGTGCACCCGCACATGTCAATTGCTACTGACCCAATATTTTTTTTATCACAACCAGTCAACTGATACTGACATTTTTATCAGAGAGTACACATCAAAGGAAAAATTGCACAAATTACCGATAAATTGTTATATATGATATTATGGAATTAAATATGTTTTATTACAAAATATGTGTTCTCAATCTTGTAGACAGATATAACAGAATGTCATCAGTACCAAAGACAACTCTCCATCCAAGTCATAATTTGTAAAAGTAAACCATTACAGGTCGAAGTACGGTCTTCAACACGAAGCCTTGGCTCTCACCAAGCAGCAAGATATATAGTCCATATCAATCATGACAATAAACATAAACAAAATAAAAATAACAAATATCGCTTACTAATAATCCTGCCTATATGTATAACATGAAATGCTTGCCATCAGAAATGGAAATATAAATATTCCAACTAACAAAAGCATATGCTTACACATGCAACCAAATATAAAGCACTAAATGCTAATACCAATATGAAGCTCTCATCTATAGAACTTACAAAAATATTGTCAAGATTACAAACCACAAAGTTATATATCAAAAGATATAAGAAGCCAGCTGACAACATGTTCTAGAAAATTATTTGCAATTAATATTTCATTCCAAATCCATTACCACAAAACATCTTCTTACAGTATTACTACATCTGGAAATTAGTAACAACAACACTTAACCTGTACTGTCAAAACTAATTGATTCTTCTAAGACAAAAACCAGATAAAATATTCATCACTTCTATACAAACAAGATGTAATATTGTTATATTTGAACGGCCTTCTGTAGTAGTCCATTTTGTCAAGCAGTAATCCTCAAAAGTAAATAATACGTCTTTCTTATCAAGTTGATTATATTAACCTCACAAACTATTACATAACTGTCCAGACACAGTATGCATTTTAAAACTGCTTGCATTGTCATAAACAGTAAACAATCATATTCCTCAAAACAAAATAAAAACGTGTTTGTATTGCTACCCTAGCTATTATATATATATATATATATATATATATATATATACTGTCTGAAATGCTGAGAAACTGGGAGAAGTGCTGCAAATGCTGCCTACAGATACAGCACTAATCAACTTTTCACAGGAAGGCAACCGAAAATAACTATAGGATATTTTGCAATGTTACCTGCAAAAGTATGAATGTTATTTACATTCTAGAATGTTTGTGGCCACCAATATGTTGGTGAGTCAAAACAGCCTTTCCACAAACGCCTCATTGGCCATAGGAGTGATATCTGTAAGAAGCCACTTCTCCTAGTTTCTCAGCATTTCAAACAGTCGGGTCACAAACTTGATGACTTTAACCGCATGAAAATCCTAGTGATTGAACAAAACATTCACTCGAGTGATGCCCAGCGACAGGTTCGGAAAATTTTTTGGATAAAGGAACTTAATGTACATTATCCAAACGGCATCAATAAGAAATACTAACAGTTTGATTTTTCACTCATTTTGGGAAGTAAATATACTCAGATACGTATATCTGAGTATTGAGTTTTGTTTTATATTATGATGTTCAAGATTTTGGATTAAATCAATAGACCAAAACTTACCTGTATTACTGAGCTATTTTACAAATACATCAGTATTGTTAAAATTATTGACACTGACGAAGGCTATTCGTTAAGCCGAAATATTTGTCAACACGATTTAATAACAACATCTTTGTATAATACCATCTTATATTAGTAGCGTTGTGCAAATTTTTAGACTTATATATATATATATATATATATGTTTTTAGACCCTTCTACAACGAAATTTGTTTTACATGCACACGTATAAAAATTGCGGTTTTTATCCAACGCAATCATAGGTTTGAACGTAGTTTTCAATTTAGACTCGTTTATATTTTTTCGTTTGGGCTTGTATCATATTTTCCCTCCGGTTTATATGATCCGTTCATCCTATATTGACTCTTAAAATTCAAAAGTCTATTTAAAAATGAGGGTACTTTTTATATGGCCTTCCAAAAACTGTTTCGATCCCTAACTTCACTGAAGAGACATTTATTGTCGAAATCCGGATTTGGTGGCCACAATTTAACTTTTTTTTCTGTTTAGTATTAAATTTATATTAAGATCCATTTTGTTACATCTTGTGATCAATTTTATTTGGCAATCGCCAATGGCAGTCAGCAGGGTTAAAGAACATCAGTTGTTCGACCTGTTAGTCAAATGCATTTTGTTTAAATATACTTTTTCACTTTGTGGTCTTTTGGAAAATGTTGTTTGTGCTGTTTTTAGACCCTTCTACAACGAAATTTGTTTTACATGCACACGTATAAAAATTGCGGTTTTTATCCAACGCAATCATAGGTTTGAACGTAGTTTTCAATTTAGACTCGTATATATATATATATATATATATATATAAGTACAATAGTATGCAATTTTATCTGGATATATATATTGTGTGAAGCCCAGGTGGTCGTGTGGTCTAGCGGGACGGCTACAGTGCAGGCGATTTGGTGTCACGATATCTCAGTAGCATGGGTTCGAATCCCGGCGAGGGAAGAACAAAAAATTTGCGAAAGCAAATTTACAGATCTAACATTGTTGGGTTGATGTTTAGACGAGTTGTATATACATAATGTACACAGCCATGTATCACCATCATTGCTGGTGATCCGATGGATAAATCTGTTGTAAAGTTGTCACTGACTCAGACGTACTTATAAATATAATTATTTTCTGTGACTGTATCTTGCACTAATTTGTAGGATCCTTTACTATAGATAATTGAGCTGATTTGTAACAATAACATCTCCATGCCTTATATATCATGTACTGTAGTACGACGCTAGATTAAAACTGACGAGGAAAGGTAACACACGGCCACCGAAAGCTTTATTATTGTGAAGCCAAGGTGCTCGTGTGGTCTAGCGGGACGGCTACAGTGCAGGCGATTTGGTGTCACGATATCTCAGTAGCATGGGTTCGAATCCCGGCGAGGGAAGAACAAAAAATTTGCGAAAGCAAATTTACAGATCTAACATTGTTGAGTTGATGTTTAGACGAGTTATATATATATATATATATATATATATATATATATATATATATATATATATATATATATATATATATATATATATAATATCACATGTGACTATAATTCCTCCATCCATCATCCATCATTACCCTGATCCACCAATACTACAACTAAAAACAAGAATCAGGAGAAAAAACACTATATCTTCATATTGCTTGGAGTGCAAGATTCCAAAAAAAACCTATACCCACAAACCACTGATCTCGAATTCCTTAGGTTAAATACTAGGTAATTGATTATTGTGCGCATTTTATCGTTCATTAAAACGTTTGTATGATTCATTTGAGGCGATTCTAATATCTTTGCGAGGAGCCTAACACGGAGACGCCGGAAAATTATTAACATGAAAACTATTACGATGCAACTTAAGGGGGAAATAAGACCGATCTACTAACAACCTGAGGGAGCTTTGATTTACACTCTTTGTATGATCTTAGGAATATCTTATCTTCCCCTTAATTCAATACTTACGATCTCTCTTTATAAAATTTCTTGTTACTGGCCCATTATAGTATCCTTTGATATTTAAATGAGTTAAGTCACATGGTAAAATGAAACAAACATTCAAAGCACATGTCTAATGTTTTTGTTTTGAATGGAAGGCTGTTACACTATTCATACTGACTCCATCAAGTATTTTATTTAAAAAAAATAGAAGTAACATAGAGACCTAATGGGTAACTTTTTTGATTATTGGCCCAAAATTATTATATTCATAGTCAGAGATCGTATATAACATACATTAACATACATTAAGAAAAAAAAAGTTTATTTTTAAAAATGAATTGTAAGAATTATTTTCTTAAGTTTTATAGAAGTCAAACGGACTATACGGAAGGTTGTAGTTTCGATGCCCGATCGAGGCAAACCAAATACTTGAAAATTAACTGAAAATAATGATCATAGCTAATTCGTCTTTTCTTTCGTAATTGTGTTATCACAGGAAACACGATATGTTCTCTCTGAAATTTTAGAGGGAAAACGAAACCGTTTAATTTGCACACATTTAAACAAAGTCCAACGATGTTTTTCTTTAACGTAAATAAAGCAATAACAATTAAAGGGTTATAAAGAATTTAGTAAGAATTGATCAAAACTAACCGGATTTTAAAAGAAAAAAAATTGCGTGATTTCTGTCAACATTTATATCCGTAAACTATACATGTCATATCATTTCATTGTACTGTCATTAAAACATATCGTCATATTTATATGTAGCTATGCGTGCACTTCCATCATAAACATGTTTTAAAATGAAGTCACCATAATCTCATTTGTTAAGTTTGCAGAAAACACTCATTTCTGATCAAACTGAAAGCATTTACTATATATCTGCAAATATAGTACATATAATATCGCCATATATGGTAACATCTCGCTTTCTTAACAAGGTACATTGATGAGGAAAAACGGTTAATAAAACTAGTGTGAATTGTATAGTCTTTCTAGTCAATTCTTGTGACAGTAATAGAAAGGTTGTTACAAGGTAAAACACAATCTAAAATGGACAATGAAGACGTAGCCGCCTTAGTAATTGACAATGGATCAGGAATGTGTAAAGCTGGATTTGCTGGAGATGATGCCCCAAGAGTTGTTTTCCCATCAATTGTAGGAAGACCCAGACGTCAGGTTTGTTAACATTTAAAGTTATTAATTTGTTTATCAAACTATACACCTTATCGCTACAATGTATTTAGTTCAATCCGGAAAAAGACCATAAACAACTTCCTGTTTTGGTCAAGTGTCGCAAAAACAGAGGTCTTCAGTAACGAGTGAGAAAAAAGTTTAGAACATGAACATTTTGAAACTTTGATAGAATATTATCCACTTTTTTTAAACACAAATTAAAGTAACAAAAATGCTTTGTTTGAACAGTTTACCATAATAAGCATAATATATTGTTTTAAAAGGGCTCCACATACTTTCAACTGAATGAAAAAGTAATTGCAGAACTTATCCGGATAGGAATAAATAGCGATTAGGTGTATTAAGTAAACCATGTCTATTTTTATTCATCCAATTGCCTTGCTACACAATGGAAAGCAAAATTATGTTGTGTTTTTGTTTGTTTATACAAAACCATATATTTCAATATCTGTTCTCATTATTTTCACAAATCGATGAGACTATTGAAAGAAAGTGTTTTGTACCGTATACGTTACCGGTACACGTTGCCGGTACCCATATTTAGTGATGATTTACACATGAGTGGCTTTGGCTACGCCCACGTATGTACATTCTTGAAAACAAATATTTGTGTCACACGTCGATCATCATGTTCATTAAGGCTCAAATTTTTGTTTGTTTTTAATAAATTTTTGTTTGTCAGACATGTAAGCGTTGCGACCACAAAAGCATTATCGTGTCTTTTGTTATAAGAACTATGCAATACGCAGAAAAAAACGTATTATATGGTGACATAGTGTGACAATGACAGTATATACGTGTATTTATTAGGAATCGATATGTTGAAGACTTGGATAATGATACTTTATTTTCGAATAATTACCAATATGTTTGTCTTAATACCCAATGCAATGTCATTTCAATGAAACATTCAACTAGATACCGTGGCGTGAGGCCCAGGTTAATGAATGTGTTGATTTAAATATTTCCAAACTGATTGCCTGCACGTTCGCCCGCTGTCAAATGAGTGAATATAAGAAATATTTAAAACAAATTAAGTCAATTACAAACAAACAAACATTACCAGTAACACTGCAAAAACAAACATAATCTAAACTGCTAATCAATTGTATAATTAGTATTGTATATGTTAATATTACTGTCGTATCAAATTGTACGAAGCATCTTGAGAGCATTGCATGTCTTCAAGATCGTCAACCTCGCTTTGGAAAGTACAACTTTCAATGTATATAAATATGCATATCAAAAAACCAAATATTAAGGTACAATTTACATTCTCCCATTTGCAACATGAACAGAAAGGTGGAATTCGTAAGTTCTACCGATAAGTTTGTTTTATTTGTACTAGATCAATGTTAGAAAATATAAATTAGAGGGTAAATGGTCGGATAAAATTGGATAGGATTTATATACACTTGATATTGATATGGACGCTTTGTGGTTTTCAGGGTGCAATGGTTGGTATGGGACAGAAAGACAGTTACGTTGGTGGTAAAGCTCAAAGAAAAAGAGGAATCCTTACACTAAAATACCCGATTGCGCGGGGAATTGTCACAAACTGGGACGATATGGAGAAAATTTGGCATCACACTTTGTACAACGAACTTCGGGTGGCACCAGAAGAACATCCCGTTTTACTGACAGATCCTCCCCTCACCCATAAAAACTACAGAGAAAAGATGACACAGGTTATGTTTGAAACTTTCAACTCCTCAGCTATGTACGTTGCTATTCAGGCCGTATTGGAATAGGAATACGACGAAGTTGGTCCATCCATCGTTCACAGAAAGTGCTTTTAAACTGCAAAACGTCTTGCTCAGAATTTAATTAATTGTCATGATACATATATTTGCGTTGATATGCAACTGTTGTATCATTTGTAAATTCAAATTATTTTATGTTATTTTCGTTAAAGTCTTCGGAATACACAAAAATAAAAGAGTAAAAAGTAATTTTAAAGTGTTGTTCAATATATGTACTGTTGATTGGGCTTTAAAAAAGTAGAAAAGACATATAAGATATACGGGTAAAAATCTGGCACGTCAGATGTGCATTTCGTCTACATACCACTCACCAGACTCAACAGTTGCGCTTGAATTTAAACAATTGGAAGCCAAATCAAATACAATATGGAAAAAATAAAATAATATAGAAACGGTGTTCATAAATAAACTCATCACATATACCAGGATATTACGGTTGCAGTTTGAATATTTCAACTTATTGTTTATAGTAAATGAGCCTATGAATGATGTTTTGTTTAAACTTAGTTGCTGGCTTCTAGGCTGCTGACGTAACGTCCTCCAGCAGTGGTTGTACAAACTCATCAGAGATACCAGACTAATAATTTTGTACGATTGATGCGTAAGAGAGTTTAAAGCTTAATGATTGTTTGACCTCTCAATGTGCCAATAGTATATATTGTTTCATTATGTATGTGTTCTTCAATTTCCTTATCCAGCATCACTTAATATTGTTTTGCTTGACTGAATCTCACCGGTGCAGGTATTTACTACCATAACAGTGATCAATAATTTCTCTTCATCAAATATTTTGCGAAAGTTAAAAAACGGTTCGCAAATCACAAAGGTTATATTACGGCAGTAGAAAGTCGTAGAAATAGATATACATCGTTAAATGAGTCCTTTTAATATAATGATAAGATAAACACCTGGTTCAAGATTGTAAATTTTAGTTTACTAAGTAGACCTTCCAGTCAGCTAGTATTTGGGAAATAGGCATAAGATATTCTTATACTTGTTTTGTCATGTCGTTTTCAATTTCCATTCTATTTGTCTGTTCGGAATGTTTTGTCATGGCGTTTTCAGTTTCCATTCTATTTGTCCGTTCGAAATCTTCTGCCTCCTTTTTAACAGTTGGCATCTACAATGCGTTTAATGCATACCTTTATGAAAAACAGATGTCTTATATTTGCATATCTGGATATTTTTTTTCCTTTCCTCAGTTCCAATAATTATGTATTATACAGTTTGCGCATAGATGTCATGTCAAACATTATGATATTCTCCATCGCGACTTAAATTCTTTATCTAATCTGAACCTTCTCATTACCGGCTTTTACCGTTCTGCAACGCGATTTAAATTCTTTATCTAATTCGACCCTTCTCATTACCGGCTTTTACCGTTCTCCAACGCGATTTAAATTCTTTATCTAATTCGACCCTTCTCATTACCGGCTTTTACCGTTCTCAAACGCGATTTAAATTCTTTATCTAATTCGATCCTTCTCATTACCGGCTTTTACCACTTGCAATATAACGGGTGTCGCATGCATAATAAGATTTGATCAGCGTCTGATAATTGTTCATACTAATAGCAGTTGTTATTAGAAGCCTCATTGTTGAAGCGTTTGATGTTTATTGTTTGCTGTATGTTGGTCAGTATACCCGTATAGCAGGATATGATTTGTCTACTTTGTATTTTTTCACTTGATTACAATCCCCATATCCCTTTGATATAGTACGTTTAGTATACTTTACCTTGGACTCGTCACTTTTAAGTGATTTCTGATCAGTTTCGATTGTAAGATCAATTACTTGTCATTGAATAACGATTTTGTATGATTCAAGCCAGTATTTCAGAATTAGAAAATACTCATCTGAAGGACATATTGTTTACTTTGCAAAAATGTAGATTGTATCATGATATTTTCTACGGGTGTTGCATGTAGAGCAGTATCTGCTTACCCTTCAGTATCAATTTAGATCACCACGGTTTTTTGTGTTCTTATTGTTTCTCAGTGTCTAGATTTCTATGGTGATTTTTGTATACTGTTCTTTGTCTTTTGGTCATTTTGTTTGTTTTTTGCCATGTTGTTGTCAGTTTGTCATCGGCTTATGAGTTTGAATTTCCTTTTGGTATCTGCCGACTTTGTTTCTAAAATTGAATGAAAAGTATGTCACACCGCCTGTTGCAAGCTGTAGGTTGTGTGAATATTCTTATCTTGCATGAATCATAGAAGAAAAAAATGCGATATTTAGTTATTCAAAAAATTTAAACGACAAAAAAAATAGAATTTTGAATTGAAATATAAGCAGATAGTTCTTTTAATATACTGAATCAATTTAAAAATGTCCTGCATTCTTAAAAGAAGCTGCTACCATAAGTTGAAACCGAATGCCTACTTTAATTTTTCCAAATAAAAAAGTCATAAAAATTATTTTAATATCTGTATCAAGATTAGCTAATTTAAGTAAAACGGACCTGATCATTTAGTAACATTTGCGGTCAAGATGGAGGAAAACTTGTAAACCACATTCTATGTATAAAAATCAAGCCTTTTGCTAAAATGTCTATTATAACGAAAGAGCAGCATAGAGTATACTTATTAGGACCATTGTAAATGTTTGTATGAATGAAACATGCCATATTAAAAACATGATTTTTATATGAGTATTGAGGCTAAGTCATTTGTTATAACGGTGTGAAATTGTGTTATAATCTTAGTTTGATTCGCTAAATTAGATATGGTTTAAAAAAAAAAAAAAAAAAAATACGCAACATTAGATGGTAGGTGCATCCACAAGTAGTCGTCTTCTGATATGCATGCATCACACGCCGTGCCATTCAAGACTCAATTAAAACACTTAAGTAAGGCGACAGTTATTTACCGATGTTCAATTTAGAAACGATTAGGGAAGAGACAAATCAAGATAACACAGAACAAACTGAGAACATCGCATGAATCCAAAAGTAGAGAGACCGGTTGCATCGGCAGGGTAATCGTCTCCTGCTTAGCATGCATCACTAACCCTGCAAATTCATACGTTTTCAAAAAGTCACATTTGGGAATGTGACACAATTGGTAAAATTACAGTTCAGATGACTATAGATCTAAGACCGCGAAAACATGTCGCTACTGAGTTGACACAGCGACACATCATGTTGATCAACTCATTCGGTATAGTGACCATAAAACTTACGTCGATTTTAGTCGTTCTTCAACATAACTCTGTTTGAGCAGTTTTTGTGTAAGGAACACACCTCTTTTTTTTTTTTTTTTATTAAATTCGTATAGTGTGAACATGTGCTATAGTAACGTAGTAACTGAGATATGTAAACGCCATACGATGGAGCAAAGGGTATGATACTGCTGAGAAATGGAAAGTTGAAATCGTCACGTTTGTCATTAATTTTAGTTTGCTGTCGCCCATCTGTGTGAATATCGAGGAAGAGATCAAGATATGTACCAGACCTTCTACTTTCGGTGGTATCCTCATCCTCAAGTTCAATAGAATAAATGAGATGTAAGCACCCATTGAAATGTGGGTTATTGAGTGACAGAACATAATTAATATATATCTGAAAATGAAATGAAAGAACTGTGTAAGAGTTTTTTTTCTTTTTGTCTTTGAGAAAGTACTTTAGTTTTTCCCTTGGGACGAAAATTTATTTTCAATGGTAATGAAGAGCCAGCAGAAGTATCAAATTTATCTGTGATTAATGTGTGTAATCTTTATGTTTTTAAAATCTTTTCATTCCATTTCATAGTTTGTTAACCAATCGTTAGTTTTTATTCCAAATTGATTAAAATGCCTAATTATCACTTCCAATGTATCCTGCTTTGCATCGACAGCAGCCCATTTTGTTCGTTATATTACCAGTCTGTAATTGCAAAGGGAATCAAAAGAGAGACAAAAGATACCAAAGAAATAGTCAAACTCATAAGCCGAAAAAAAATGACAATGCCATGTCAAAAAACGAAACACTACCAAAAGACAAACATCAGTCTACAAAACACAGCATATGTTGAAACTTACTAATAACAGAATCAAATCTAGAATTGACATTATAGACTATTGGAAACCATTGGAATACCGACTGTCTGCTGAAATATAAAACCCATCAAATTTAACAAATACGTTGTCGATGATATATAAAAGTCCAGCAATTTGAAGATATCATCTTCGGTGTATTTGTTTCGGGAATCGGTTTGGTTTTTCATAAACAAAGATTTTTCATGACTTAAACAAAGAATTTATTAATTTCTCATTTTTGAAGAAAATTCTCTGTTAAATGAGACGATGCAGTCGATATTAAAATAGGAAATACGAAATAATTTGTGAATATAAAGACAAGAAGACTATTCTTGTATATACATATCTAAAATCGTGTAGCATTTCTCTGGTGATTGAGATGAAGGCCGTTTTATTTTATTTGTGTCTTGTAAAGCCAACTACCAAATATGAATTTCGATCCCCACTAAAAAGGGATAATCCACAATGGAATATGTGTTTTTTTAAAGGTAAACATGTATTTCTGGAGAGATTACTTTTGGATTTATTTTTAAGTTTGACTTAGATTCTGCCAAATATAATACATGTCACTACCACATATAACATGTGAAGCATAACGGATAACAAAATTATATCTCATATGTTATACATTGATTCGGTGAATTTATTTAAATAATGCAATAGTTATAAAAACTCGATAAAGCACAGACTAATTTGAATATTATTTCTTCACTTTGTTGCCCCTTTTATAAATTAGCATATTGATTTGTACAGGCACAGCACGATTATATTTTAAACAAAATAATAAAACTGCGATCGTGGATATAAACAACCAGAGCAAATAGTTTTACCTTCTTTACTTATAATTTGATACGACATTTAAAGCTTAATTGCATTTAAAGGAAATGTCTAAACAATTAGATTTAGAAAGTGTGTAATTTAAATTTTAACTTATTTATAATTTCAAACTATGAGGAAAAATACATTTAAATTTTATCATATCAAACATCTTCATACGACTTTACTGATAAACGTCTTGTTTTGTGTACAATATATTGATTTAGGTTTATAAATTGAATCATACATGTTTCAACGTCTATTTTTATATCATCTGACTGGCCCTGAAGTACCACTTTTAGATCATGATGAGGCTGTTTATTTGTGTCTACATTTGTATCCTGAAATTATGAAAATCACGTCACAGCTGTGGTTACAAATTTTATCATTACATTAAAGTCTACCATCCATTCAAAGAATGTTTAATATTAAAGTCACCGTAATCATACAAAATAAATCAACGAATTATCATACTCTTATCTTTCACATTTGTTGAATTTAAATGAAAACAAACTTAAAAAAGATGGTTCACTAACAAATTGTATAAATACGTGTGTATTCTTGAACTAAGTGTGAGATCATTATAAATATTCAGTAGTTAAAAGAAATTCATCAACATACATGACGTATGACCTTTACAGGTTCAACGGTCTATTGAACTATAAACTTTTCCGATACTTTTATGCAAAATATTCACAGTATCACTATTTTGCGGGTTGCAGGTTGCAGGCTGTGGGTTGTGGGCTGAGGGTTGCGGGCTGCTCTATTTTTTTCTCGATCTTGTTTTTTCTCAACAAACATAGACTCATTAATTTTTAATCTGACAATGAGTTAAACCATAGCATAATATAATAACTTTATTATAGCAGTTTCGTTCATAATGATAAATTGACTTTATTCAGCATAATGACTGAAACTTTTACCTTGGAATAATGAAGATAAAGTCAGTACAAAGTATCAACAAACATATGTACATATTAATATTACAGTATTACTACATTCATGCATCTTTTAGTTAGTCTTGATAGTATCAGTCTCTTTGACAAGCAATACAAATATTCAGAACCTACCATGTTTTTCTTCAAATACATATTGAAATATCAAAATGAAAAGAATGCAAAACATGTTTCTTAACCATTCACGTGTACAAATTGCAAACATTTATCACTATGCTCAGTAAAGTAATATAAAAAAGTGCGTCTGATAAAATGACATATGCAAAAGCAAAACAAACACTAAAGTTCAATTCCTAAATTGGTGAGATAATGCCTGTGCTCTTCTGACAATGTTTGTCTTAGTTCATTTGTGATAATTATATCGCCAGCCTTAAAATTTGGATGCACTTTTTGCACACAGTCAGTCTGTAAATGATAATACGCATTTGATTTTTCTTTATTAGCTGAAATGTACCACTTCTTTTTGTCTTTATTGAAACGAGGACGTATTTCCAAATGTTTTATTATTACATGAAATGGGGGTATTCTGTTTATATCTGTGTATCACAACCAAAGCATTTATAGATACTACCATGACGATAGGTCAGTTCAAAAGGGTCACTTGAAGATAAATGCCAATATCTGTTTTTCAAATCTGAATAATTAAAAATTGAAGGAATGTTCAGTTTTAAAGAATTTGGTTCTAAGGCAAATGCATAAAGTTTGTTTACTATATCCCCCACTTCAGTTAGAGTGTAGCTATATTATTTGATACTATTACAGGTTTGTGAATAGTCTAAGCAAATCACTATGAAAAATCTGTGTTTACATGCCACCTTTCTCAATTTTTCAAAACGGACCCGGGCAAGTATATTTCTGGTCAAAACAAACTGCATATGTTTCTCCCTGGGGTGAAACAAGGCTCACAGTAGCTTGCATTAGGGAATTAATGTTTACTTCAATGCACTTATAATCCCCCATTGCCTTAGTTTTTTCAATTATGATGTTAAACTCTTTCAAACTATTGGTCCTTGTCTTTCCAATTGATCTTTTGTCTGAGCTTTTGTCCGCTCTGTGTGATGAACTTGGTTCAGCCATGAATGTTACAGTTGTTGGTAATTGTGGAGCCTTACCACCTTTGAATTGATCATCTAACTCATGTAAAAGATTTTCTGCTCGACTATTTGCCTTTTGCTCCAAAATCATCTGTTTTCGTTGATATGATGGACAAGATCCAGCTTTTACTACACCAGAAAAGTAACCTTTCACAGCCTGTTGGTACTTAAAGCAATCTGATATATCAAAAAAATGTTGTTTGTATCAAATTAAGATTGGAACAACCACAATGGGTTGTAGATGCATGTGACACCTCGGCTAAGTTGGTATTAGGAGCTGAAACATCCCTATACGCATCCATAACATGGTTTCGCCTTTTATCCCACCATTGTAGCCATTTAAGTAGAGACGATTTATTGGTTTCCATGATAAATCTGTTAACCTCATTGTACCGTGAATTGTACTGATTAACAGTTGTTGAATGCACCATGTCATTATCTTCTTTCTTAATTCAACTATATTCTGTTGTTTGTCATCATTGCCTATAAAAACGGAAGATGTGTGTCTATTTCTACACATTTTCAAATGTAGTTGGCAGGTAACAATTCTGTCCTGACAGTAAATTGCACCATATTTGGTTTCCAGTGCTGAATGGAGAACACCTCTTTCATCCATCATCCACCCTGAGGCAGGTCTGAATTCATTTATTTTTTGATCGGAATAATGTTTCAGCATTTCGTCAATACCTTTTAGGAACAGCAAAACAGTTTCCTTATCTTCTTTTCGCAGTCCATTCTAACAAGCCATACTACCTTTTTTAATATGACGTGGTACACTCATAAACCCAGAGTTTTTAAATTTTTACCTTTTCCTTTAATTCTGTTTTTCTTAAAGTCTACATATACATATTGCCCCCATTATATCGTCTAATTTCACTATTTCTGTCAAGAGCTTCAGTTTTTCCTTTGATGATTTTAGAACAAAAACATAATTTTTTCATTACTAGTCCACTGTGATTTTACAATTTTATCTTTTTTCAACTCCGACAATATAACTTTACAACTGGAAGTGTTTACATTTTGCTCTAACATTTGAAATTTATACAGAAAATATGGATCTTTATAGATATCCACACATTAATTTTGAAGTTCAAATTATTTTCTGCACACTTTACCAGATTTATCAACTACAGATTGTTTATTGTTTCTTGATTTTGAATCGTCTTCAAGATTAAAAAGCCATGTCTTCGACTTCTTCTCTTAATGCTGCAGTTTCATAATTAGTTTAGATGACACTTCACATGGTTTAAAATATTGATTCAATTCATACATTGGTTTAATTTTATCAACTGGAGGATAAGGTTTGTTTATTACCGGACAAGCGTGGTCTCCAAAATGATAAACATTTACAAAGTTACATCATCGCAGTGAATAAATTCCATCCCTCCCCCACATTCCTCACAATTTGTTTTATCTCCTTCTTTTAAAACACGCTGATAAATGAAATACTTCAAATATGGACAACCAACATTCTTACATCTGAAGGATCCTTTGCATGAAGCACGTAACCTTGTACCATGTGATGACTTAAAATAGTATGTGTAAGATTTTTTATACCTCTTTCATGACATACCGTCCTGAGAGGATGTCATTTTCTGACGCTCTTTATTGTCATAAAGAAGTTGAAAAGCTACATTTCCATTAATGTTGTTAGGTAATTTTTCTACCGGTTTTGGTGTCAAAGACCAAGTGTCATACATATTCTTATTTATACGTGTTATCGTTTCTGTTGTTTTTGCATCTGATTCACTCGAAACAATAATTACTTTTGCATAATTCCTCTGTTTCTTAGCAGTGATATCGAGTTTCTGATGACTCAGCTTTCTCCTTTTTCTCTTCAATATCGGTAATCTGTTTTGTTCATCTGAGGATGAGGAGGATATAAGATCTTTATATTGGATTCTTTTTTGGGATGTCTTCTTAGGAGAATCACTGATAACTATGACATTGTTGATTGGTGAACATGGTGCAAAGTTATTACATCCTTTTACGGGAGAATTGGAATCACTGATTATAATGGGATCTAGAGTATCCATGTTTTCTGACCCTTCAATTGTATTTTCCTGAGATATGCTATCAAATGGGATAATATCCAAAGGCACCTCACTTGTGTTTGGAAAAATATCTTCACTTTTCTTCTTTGAAGATTCATGGGACAAAGACACAGCCATGTTCTCCAGATATATATCTTGACGCCCAATAAATTCGAATAGTGCAGTTGCCCTGGTTTCCATCTGAAAAAAACCTCTTCTATTAATTCGCCATCTTCAAAGTATTTCACTAAAATGAAATCTTCTTCACTATGATTAATGCATGTAGCATCAAATCTAAAACACATTTTTAAACTAATGTGACCAAAGCTGACAAAATGATACCTTTTCATAGATTGTTAATCATATCCGTAACCATAATTATGCCAGTGGCATTAAGCTTACCATTGTCCGTACATCTCTACATTCCAAAATTGGTTTCCGTTCTCTAACTTTCAGTCTTGGGCTTTGCTCATTGTTGAAGGCCGTGCGGTGACCTATAGTTGTTAATGTCTGTGTTATTTTGGTCTCCTGTGGACAGTTGTCTCATTGGCAATCATACCACATCTTCTTTTTTATATTTAGTTTTTCGTAATCAAATGTTATGAAACATATACACAAAAAGTTTTAAATTTTGGTGGCGTCCCTTTAACCGTTCTATATATGCCCCTTTATAAATAGAAACATTACTGAATTTTTCGTTTCCATTCTCTAATTTTGTTTGCCTCAACCAAATCTTATGACTCATATACTCAATGATATTTACCACAGAACTCAGATCAAGCACCCATTAGGGTGGCATCACTTTTATCATTCTTGAGTTATGTTCCTTTATAAAATATGCAAGCGGAGGCATCATCTGTGTCCCCATGACTAATTTCCCATTTATTTTCTTTCTCTAAATCAGTTGTATTCAATTGCACAGATATAGCTTTATCGAAAACCGTTGGTACTTTTAAAGGGCCGTAATGAACTTGCAGAAATGAGAGCTATGAATTGGGTCACATTTTAACATGCCAGTGCCTATTAGATTACGGTGAGAGTTTTTTTTATTGTCGAAGGCCATACTGTGACCTATAGATGCTGACATATATGTTCTTGAGTCACTAGTAGATAGCTGTCTTGTCTCCTTTACAATTATTACACTTCTCCTTATATATTGTATATAGATATATAAAATGCAATGTATGCATTAAACAACAAAAGAAATAAGCTTTTGCTCATAACACGGAAGAGGGTAAACAATCCTCTTTTAAGGGCAATCACTCAAATAAAGGGTGACAGTCTACTAAATGTATCGGTAAAATTTGACTTGTTAGAAGATCTTGCGTTGCTGATTATATTTTGCGATTTAAAGTGTCTATTTATCTTTTATGATTTTTATCATATAAGGCAAAACGCGAAAAAAAATGATAAAAGTCTTCATTTAAGGGCAATAACTCTTATAAAGAGTAGTCCGACGATTTCCATCATTTGTCTTAATTGTAGATGTAGTCTTGTTGATCTTTTTTGCCAATTTAAGTTTCTAACTATCTATTATTATTTTTAAAGATATAAGGGAGAATACAAAAAATTGGTAAAAAATATCATTAAAGCTAGGTTCACACTGCCGATCAGATCAACTCGATCAAGTCCGATCAAGACAAATTACGTGATCGGGAGACTGGTCTGACTCAATCGACAAGAATGTTCGGGATAGTCTACCTTGCTGGCCATCGATCTGATTTTCTACCCGAGAGTTTTTGACATGTCAAAAACATTCGAGTAAGGATCGAGAAGCAAGTCACTCGAGAAGACATCGGGAATTCGTCGAGTAGTGGTCGAATTGATCGGGAAAGGATCATGTTTGGTCGGAATACAAAATTTTTACCGATCAGTACTCGATCATTTCGACCTTCGCTCGACTAATGTCCGATCATTTCCAAATTAACTCGTCCAATGCCCGATCGCTTCCAGATCACTACAACTTGTATATTTATTGTATCCCAGACCAACTCGACCAATACCCGATCCCTTTGCGACCACATTCGACCACTCTTCGATCTCTACTTGACCATACACGAGAACACATGACTGCTACACGATTCTCTAAAAGTGTTTGTTGATCTGATTAACTCTCATAACTCTGCTTCCGCAAAAATATATTGACAACATTATTTTTAACTGTACAAAAATTCCTCGATGTACAGTATGTGTCATTACTTTTGCAAGGAGATGTAACATTTTAAAAGATAGGCAAAAAACACCAAAGGAACAATCAAACTCAAAGGTCGTTAACAAACCGACACAGCCATAGCGAAAAACGGAAACCGACGAGACGACAAACAGAAGTCCACATAACATACAAAACTAAAACATTAGCAACACGTAATCCAACAATACCTTGGATGATCTCAGATGTTCCGGAAGGGGAGAAAATCCTGCAATTTTGGCACTGGCGGATTTTTCAAATAGTAAAGTAATTGTGCAATAATATTCATTGTTAGACTGCTGATGACTAAGTTATCTTTCAAAATTGGTTTATAAGAACATCAAGATTATATTTTACCTGTTTTATGGGCTATTTTCCGTTTTGTCTCTCCGTATTTTCCGTTTGTCCAGAAATGTTTGTAGAATAAAAAAGAAGATGTGATACAATTGCCAATGAGATAGCTCTGCACAGACCAAAAAATGACACAGAAATTATCAATAACAACTATAGGTCACACCTACAGTCCTTTTTTTCATTCGAAATTGTTGACGTTATTTCACACCAATTTTTCTAAAATTACTCAAAATTTCAATCCCCTCTAGTTTCAGAAAAGGTATCACTCAAGGGGATTGAAACTCTACTTTGGATCAAATTTTGGGGAAATATGTAACATCTTTGCCCTCTTTTTGCAATACATTTTGGCAAATACATACAGGTTGTTGCCATACTGCAAATACTGATTACATACTTATGCACATATATTTGACAAATATTTGCAAGAAAGCAAGGAAATGGGGATGGTAAAGTTTATGTATATTACAACCTAACATAAGTACTAATCCAGTGACAAATCTCATTTTGTGGTGTCATTTTCTAAAAAAGTGCAATGAAACTACCATTACATATCAGTGTCCACTATGAGGAAGTTTTTATAAACATTAAGTTTCCTCTTTGTTGAGTTAGTGCAAGTCTCTTATACTGCACGAACAGTGGTCGTCGTGTCAGCCACTGCCTCACCTAGGCGGCCGGTGCTGTCTACATCATCTTGTTCGTCTTCTGTGCACTCTTCAAGCTCCGTCACAGCTATTGACCTGTCTCTCTGAGCTCTTACCACCTTGCCCACAAATCCAATTGTTTCATTTCTCTGTAGATATTTTAGATGTATGATTTTACTCGGACCTTCTACTGAATATAACCATATAAGCGGAGAATGTGTCCATGGGACACTGATCATGCCCCAGCTAGCATATAATAAGTTATATGGTTCGTTACTGACCACCTACGATCCATAGAGGGTTAGTAAAATTCATAGGGGGTGAGACCGGAGGACGAATCCCCTATGGATTCGTAGGGGTCAGTAAATAACCATATAACGAATTTATCGCACTCTGGACTTTTTCTGCTGCGTTTTGTTGAAAAATAAACAATGAACACAACAAAATTTATAGATAACGTCACCATTAACGCGTCATGAACCCCCTATGAAATTTACTAACCCCTACGGTCTCACAAGGGGTCACCACGTGACGGCGTAAAACCAATCACAACGTGATAATTTACCTGCGGTGCGATAAAACATTATAAAGGGTCATATTGGGACGTATGTGCGTACGGACGGACAAGGGTAATACTTAATGCCCACTAAGAAGCGGCGGGGAATAAAAAAATCGGACGTTTCTATACTGAAATGTGCATACCCGAACAATTTCCGATTATCCCTACGACGCATATACGATCAGGTCGATCTGGTCTGGTCGAGATCAGGCTTAGATCGTGAATAGTTGATTTGGTTTAGCTAGTCGAGTAAAGATCGTGAATTGATCGGAATTATCGAATAAGTATTTATTTTGTTGTCGGGATGGAGTCGTGATGGAGTCATTTAGGAGTCGTGAATGGTCGAGTGAAGGTCGTGTACAGTCGGGTGGCGGTCTGGTAGAAGTCGTAAACAGGCCCGATCAAGAATTTGGTTGAGCTTGGTCGTGGAAATGGACAATCGGGATAATCGAGTTCATCTGATCGGCAGTATGAACCTAGCTTAACGGGCAATAACTCCAATAAGGAGTCGTCAGACGATTTCCTCAATTCTTGTCTTAATTGTAGATCTTGTTTTGCTGATAATTTTACCTTATTTATTTATCTATCTATCTATTATAATTTTTAACATATAAGGTAAAAAAATGCTGGGCTGAGCGCAGCCTGATACAACCGCAGAGGTCGAAACCTGAACAGTTGGGGCAAGTTTGGACACAAAATTCAAGCTTGATACTGTCTGAATTTGGATTGTGTTAAAATTTTTGAGATATTATATGTTTTTGACACACAATAAATGTGGTCAAAGATCTTAAAAACCTATTGCGCAATACAAGTCAATCGAAGATTTCTCCATGAAACTTTAAAAAAAAATTGAAATTTCATAAATTTTGAAGAAAAAAATATGACCCCAACCCCCCCAAAAAAAAGATTGTAAAAAAAATCCCCCAAATGTTTTAAACCCCCATTTGGAGCAATACCCCAAACTCAATCCCAGCCATCCCTTTGTGGTATGGAACCTTGTAGTACAATTTTAGAGAGATCCATACACTTAAACACAAGTTCTTGTCTGGAAACTAGAACAACTGCTTGTTTTTGGCACCTAATTCCCAAACTGTTGGTACCATAACCCCCAAAAATAATCCCTACCTTCCTTTTATGGTCATAAACCTTGTATTGAACCTTCTTGTAAAATTTCATAGAGATCTATTTACTTCAACTTAATTTATTGTCCGGAAACCAAATGTGTCTTCAGATGACGACGATGCAGACGACGCCGACGACGACATCATAGCATTATACGAACCCCAAAAAATTTTGGCGGTCGTCTAAAAATACAAGATATTGGTAAAAATTGTCATCAAAGGGCAATTACTAATAAGTAGTCAACTGACGATTTTGACTATGTGGACTAATTTGTAATCATTTTTTAATCGTGTTAGAATAGCTGAAATGCTTCTGTTTCACAGATATAAGCCAAAAATTGTATTTTACCCCTATGTTCTGTTTTTAGCCATGGTGGCCATCTTGGTAGGTGGTTCCGTTCATCAGATAATTTTATTTTTAAGTTTTTAGAGGAGAAGTGTTTTGTTAAAGATAACAAAAATTAACGAAAATTTGTGAAAAAATTCTTTAAAGGGCAATTACTCTTTGAGGGATCAATTGACAATTTTCGTCATGTTGACTTATTTGTAGGTTTTACTTTGCTTAATACTTTTGCTTTACAGTTTATCTCTATCTATTATGATATTCAAGATAATAACCAATAAACAGCTTCGCATTAGCGCATTATACGTCGTCGCTTTTTCAAAAAAAAAGTTCAATAACTTTTCAATGTCATTTCAGAAATTGAGTGTTATCTTAATAAATATAAACCAGTCAACAAAGTTTCATGGTAACTGCTCAAAGCACTTTAAAGATACCCCCCTTTTTAATGAAAAAAACCCCCATAACTCAGAAACTAAGATCTAAATTTCATAAAAAACGAAAGGGAGCTCACGCCAATAGATATAAACAAATCGCCAAAGTTTCATGAAAACTGCTGAAAGCATTTTTTAGTTATTGTCCGAAAACTGGAAAATCTCCCTTATTTAATGAATAAAAGCCCATCACCCAGAAACGTAAAATCTTAAATTTTTATAAAAATTGAATTAGACATCATGTCAATAGATATAAACAATTCACCAAAGTTTCTTGCAAATTGGTGAAAGAGTTTTTGAGTTTGTTCGGACGGACAGACAGACGGACGACGGACGAACAAACGTACATACAACGGTATACCATAATATGTCCCGTAAACGGGCGTTTAAAAACTGCAAATCTTCTTAAAATTACCAATCCAGGACCAACTCAACAACGAGTGATCTGATTTGTATAGATCTTAACCTGATTAATAATTTAACCCCTGTCAGATTTGTTCTAAATGCTTTGGTTTCAGAGATGTCCAAATCTACATTTTACCCCTATGCTTCAATTTTTAGCGATGGCGACCATCTTGGTTGGTGGACGAGGTATTTGGATACATTTCTTTTTTAAATAGATACCGTAAGGATGATTTAGGCCAAGTTTGGTTCAATTTGGCCGAGTAGTTTCAGAGGAGAATATTTTTGTGAAAGTTAACGGACGATGACGGACGACGAAAGACGACGACGCAAGACGGGCGCCAAGTGATGAGAAGGACTTTGGGTCAGGTGAGCTAAATATGATGGTTAAGATTGATTTTTGGGGTTATGGCCATAACCGTTTAGGAAAAAGAGGCCAAAACAATACTTTGTTAATACTTTGTATAATTTGCTTATTTCTTGACCAATTTCAATAGGGTTTCCTTTAAAGTATTGAATTCTTGGGGTTCTTTATATTGCATCCACCGTGTATTTAGATTTTGGATTTTGGCCCCTTTTCATATTTGTCTACGTTGTGGTTGAAAGGGTTTAACATTAAAAATGTTGTTAGATTTTGATCAAAAATGATATAACGTGGTTGTTTGATATGCTGAATATAACATGTATTTAGATTTTAAATTTTAGGCCCTAATTTCAAATTGGTCCAAAGGCTCCAAAATAAATCTTTATTTCAACTAAAAATTGAATACGTCGGGTTCTTTGATATGCCGATTCTAACCTTGTATTTAGATTTAGAATTTTGGGCCCCGTTATAAAAGAGGGACAAAAGATACCAGAGGGACAGTCAAACTCATAAATCGAAAATAAACTGAAAGCACCATGGCTAAAAATGTAAAAAACAAACAGACAAACAACAGGACACATGACACAACATAGAAAACTAAAGAATAAGCAACACGAACCCCACCATAAACTAGGGATGATCTCAGGTGCTCCGGAAGGGTAAGCAGATCCTGCTCCACATATGGCACTCGTCGTGTTGCTCATGTCATAACAAATCCGGTAAATAGTTTAATTCGGTAGGTCACATTCATGAAAGGGATGGGGATTGTAGTTACGACGTAAGGAACATATCCGATATCATCTGTGAAACGGTTATTCCATAACGGTCAACCAACTCGTGATGGCGTCCGTAAACTTTACGAAGGGATGATTTCAACTTCACCATTTGGAACCCTTGGTTTAAAAGCTTCCTTGGGAGCAGCAACCCTCTATCAAGAAAATTATGATAGGAAATACAAGCACGGGAATATCGTATCAATTTGGAGATATATACCCCGTATGCAGGTGCTGCTGGAATGTTGGAATGAAAGGTCACAATTGGAAAGCTGAAATCATGTCTTTTGTCGTAAAGTTTTGTTTTCAACCGACACTCATTGTCAATTTCTAGATACAAGTCAAGATATGAGGCCGACTTAACTGTATCTGTTGTATCCTTTATCTCTAGTTCGATGGGACAGATGCGATCAACATAGTCACCAAATTTTGACTTATTTAGTGAAAGAACATCATCTATATAGCGGAAATTAAGGTTAAAGGATATTGTTAACTTCTTATCTTTCTTCCTAAGAAGTTCCTGCATGAAGTCAGCCTCGTAATAATAAAGAAACAAGTCGGGAAAAAGAGGGCAAAATTGGTTCCCATTGGAATGCCGACAGTCTGTTGAAAAACACGTCCTCCGAACGTAACAATTATGTTGTCAATCTAGAAATCAAGCATCTTGATAATGTCAGTTTCAGAGAATTTTTTGTTTGAAGCAGAGTGATCCTTTACAAAGTAGGATTTATCCCTCCCTAAGACAAGATACATGTATCTACGTTGGCCATTCTTTTTTATGAAACAAAGCAATACCAACTCTTTCAATTTGTCTTTTAGTTTGGAATGTGGAATACTCGTGTAAAGTGTAGAAAAATAAATGTTTTAATACTATTGCAAGATGAAATAGAGTTAGATTGTATGTACTCTAAAAGATCTTTGGAATTGTTTAGTATCCACTTCTGATTCACGCCACCTCTAAAAAAGCAGTTCTAAGACCAAGTTAGTTATGTGTCAGAAACTTATGCTGTGTCAAATATTTAATCAAAATCCAAATTCAGAGCCGTATTTATCTTGAATGTTGTGTCCATATTGACCCAACTTTTCAGGGTTCGACCTCTACGGTCATATCAAGCTGCGCCCTTCAGAGCATTTTATTGAGATTATTTTGATGTAGCACTGACTTAATGGGATAGGCCATGTGGCACAGAAAAGAATAATAGTGTATCAATACTAAACATTGCATAGGCAATTCCACTGTGATACATTTACAAACTATATGTTACCTCGTTAATTTTCTGCAGAAAACTCAGATATGCAATTTATTTGTATTTACACCAAAGTGTCATTAAAGGTAAATTGAAATGCTGCATTTATCTTGCTTTAACATTAAACAAGTTTAAACTGCTTAAGGAACAACCTCTTAAACTACGCAAAGCTATCATTATGAAGTAACCATATTATGATGAGGTAAATTAGACGCAACAAATCAGGGTATCACCCTCATGTGTGTATTTAATGCTTACAGAAGGTTTGGTAAAGGCTATATGAAGAATAAAATCTTACCTTTCATGTCCCATTTTCTTGAAACTGTACTTTTCTCTGATTCTGTAAAAAAAATCACCTTAAAAAATATATACCATTCGATGTTTCTTTATAGACATTTTTTTTTTTTTTATAAAAGTTAACAACTCATCTAAGACTTATTCCTATTTTCTTCTAATTGTCTTCTAATCGTCACAGTTTTTTAAGCTACCGGTAATCTGAAATTTTTAGAATTGATGATGTAATTACAAACTTTACTCTTAATTTAGTAAATTGTGAACACACAGATTTAAGTTTTTCTTCAACTAATGAATTTTGGTGCATTTTTAGGCTCTCATCGATGCAGAGGCATTAAGTTTTACCCTTGCCTGTTTACACTAGTTAAGTATTTTATTAAAATACAAAGTTACAAATAAATCTATATACCAATTGGTTGAAAGGTAATGAAGAGCTGCGCCATGAGCGCATGGTAAGCCCGTCGCTTCTTCAATGAATAAAGTTCAATAACTCCTCAATGTCATATCAGAAATGAATAAAAAAAATTAAAGGGAGGTTATTTTAATAAATATAAACCAGTCTCAAAGTTTCATGAAAACTGCTCAAAGCATTCCTGAGTTATTGTACGAAAACTGGAAAATCCCCCTTTCTTACTGAATAAAACCACATTACTCGGAAATGGAAAATGTAAAATTTATATAAATCGCAAGGGAACTTACGTCAATATATATAAACAATTCACCAAACGTTCATCCAAATTGATTAAAGCGTTTTTGAGTAATGGTCCAACATATTGACGACCCACGGACATACGGATAAACGGGCGTATACAAAGGGAAAAAAATTTTGTTAAAAATAATAAGGAAGATGACTTTTGTCCAGATGATGAAAATTAAATTATTTTTTGTAAAATTATCACAAATGTTTGGCGCTTGGACAGTGAAGTATAATTGTAACAAGCTATCTTTAGAATAAAGAATATATTTGTTGTCAATAAAAAAAAAACATTATCACAAATAAAAAAAAATATACATTATCTTATTTTGTTTTAAACCTTTATTTGTTTCTCCAGTTTACTAGGACATATTGCCTAACCATAAAAACACAAATTAAAAAAAAATATATTTAATAAGTGAATTTTGAACAAATTCTATCTGACATTAAATATATATCCTCTTTATTTTTTTGTCATTATATCTATGGTAAAATATGTACACAGGCTTAACAAATTGGACAAAGGGTTACTTTATGATGCTTATGTTTGTAATAAAATTTGAGATGCAGAAAACATTAATTGTTGGTATTCATCTATGAGATATGTACTTCAATCACTTGATATACAAAATTTAGATACAAAGCTCAATAAATTCACTAAATTTGTAAAATGTAAACTTTGTAATAGTTTCAAAACATTTTGGTTGGTCAAAAGATCTGAAACCTTATCACAAGGTAAAAGTAAATTAGAAAATTATTTCAACCTCAAGACTAAATTTGTAAAGGAGGCTTATTTATCAATTAAAGATTTTAGTATAAGGAGAGCTATATGTAAAATGAGAATAAGTGCTCATGATCTTAGAATTGAGAAAGAAAGTTATAGTAAAAAATACATAGAGAGAACTCAACGTCTTTGTCATCACTGCTTATCACATGGATCAAATTCTATTGAAGATGAGACCCATTTTACAGTAAATTGTCCATTATATAATGAACAGAGGAAATTATTATTTGATAAAGTTATCATTTTTTGTTCTAATTTTAAAGAACTACCTAATGATAAGAAATATTTCTGGCTGTTCACAAATGAGCATTTACCAACTCTCATGTGACTAGGAAATTACATTATTAAAGGTTTAGAAATAAGATCCAGATGTAAACAAAATATATGAAGTAATGTAATATTTTATTGTTATAAGATTTGATATAATAGTTATATAAAACACATGTTGTGTTAGGCTCTGATCCTGTCCATAACGTTATAGTATGGTATTAGTTTTCTGTTTTTCTTTTTCCAATCATATTGTGTTGTAAAATGATGCCCTTTATGGGTTCTTGATTAGATTAATAAAATTCTTATCTTATCCTCTTATATAATTGTAAACATATAACTATTGACTTACCGATAACCTTTCTCTTCTTTCTTGTAAAGGCACTTTGTATGCACTTGCTGTATGTTCTATGGCTTCTCTTTCATTAAGTTTCGGTACTTTATAAAATTATTTCATTTTATTTTAAGGATGAAAGGTCTTTTTAAGATATGCAATTATACATAACTTTTACATCTCCTTTACTTTTATATAATTAGTTTGGACAGAAGGACATAAATCCTTCATTTGAAACAATTAAACTTGTTATATAAAATTTTGTCTGAAGAAATCTGTCACTTAAACCAATAAATCCATCCTAAAGCTAGATGGTTCACGCAATAAATTTCTGACCTGAAAAATTTGGTAAATCTGGTTAATTATCTATAATATTCAATTAAATCATGTTTTATCTAACGAAAAGGAGAAAAAGAAGAAACACAAACAAATAGGAAGTAAAGTATATATATCTTTAATATGAATATATTAATCGCCAATTGCAGTCAGCAGGGTTTTAAGAACACCAGTTGTTCGACCTATTAGTCAAATGCGTTTTGTTTAAATATACTTTTTCACTTTTTTTCTCGTTTGGAAAATGTTGTTTGTGCTGTAGTTCGACCCCTCTACCAAGAAATTTGTTTTACGTTCACACGTATAAAAATTGCGGTTTTTATCCAACGCAATCATAGATTTGAACGTTGTTTTCAATTTAGACTTGTTTATATCTTTAATATAATTGTATATAACAAATCAAAACAATTTTTTATAGCACATAAACAGTTTAAGGTCTGAATGACAAATGTATGACAAATATGAGATGATCTAGAATCATAGTAAGATAAACATCATAGCAATCTTTGGACACGTTTAGATTACTTAAATTACAAAAAACAAAAAAACTGCTCATATACGATCATTATTTTTTTTAACCACTTAATTCAGAGATTTTAAGAAATTATGTAATTTGAATTTTCTTTCTGAAAAGTTCCCTTTTGTACACTCGCTTTTTGTGGTTTTTCTAGAGCACTGACCTAGCTGGTTAACAATTTTTATGTTTTATCAATTTCTAAATTATAAAATAAGTGATCATTTTGGTTTTGATATTTTGTATTTATTTTCTGATATATTGGCATAATGAATGACCAGTAATAAATCACAATAAGTTTGTTAATAATAACGTATACACATTTTTACACAATTTTTCACAAATACCTTTTAAAAATATATCAATGTTTTGGTGATTTTTTCTTCCCTCTTTATTGTTCAACTGACTTATACATCGCGACCCGCAACCAGCAACCCGCATCCCGCAACCAGCAAAATATACACAATATAGGAAATAAATCAAGGTTAGGTAAATTTTGGCTCAAAATGGTCTAGATATATTTTTTTATTACCAAAAGTTCATTTTTGCAAATTTGTTTGTTAGTTCAATTAAACAAAGACAACAAAGGTGCTATTTTCTCAGGGAAGGACTTTTACATACGTTCTAAATTGAAATGGATGCATTGGTGATCTAACACCTACAAACATTCCGTTTACATGTGCAGATTTACTTTGGTACTGAATGTTACCCTGTAAAGGGGTGTTGCTTGTTTTATAAACAGATGTGGTAAATCCTATTTCATGATAGAGATGAAAAATTCTGCCTTTTAAATATTTTTTTTTAAACGGCCGTTGCTATCTTTTCAGTTGTTAGATATATCGCCTTATTGTTCGCTCGCTTATTGTTCGCTAGCTTCAGCCTGGTTATTGACACCTAGAGTTTACAGGAGAAATACAGGGGTCGTATCAAAGATAAAAATCATTCAGGTATACCATGCATATACGTACATATTCGATTTGGACGTTATTATTTTGAAAAAGAACGGATATTGAGCAAATATATAGCTATTGTGGATTTTCTGTGCTTTTTCCCCTTTCCATCGTGTAATACTTTTTATACTTTTTATATGTAAACATTTATTTATAAAAAATAAAAAGTAAAATCACAAAAATACTGAACTTCGAGAAAAATTCAAAACGGAAAATCCATAATAAAATGGCAAAATCAAATGATAAAACATATAAAACGAATGGACAACAACTGTCATATTCCTGACTTGGTACAGGTATTTTCAAATGTAGAAAATGGTGGATTGAACCTGGTTTTATAGCGCTTAACCAATCACTCGTAAGACAATTTCCATTATATTGACAATGATGCATGAACAAAATGTCACAAATAGGGGTACATAAACAACACGGACCCCACCAAAACTAGGGATGATTTCAGATACTACGGAAGGGGAAGCAGATCCTGCTTCAAATGTGGCATCCGTCGTGTTGCTCATGTTGTTACAAAGCCGGTAAATAGTCTAATTCGGTAGGTCACATTCGTGAAAAGGGAAGGGGATTGTAGTTACGACATAAGGAACATATCCGATATCATCTGTATAACGAATATTCCATAACGTTCAACCAACTCGTGATGGCGTCCGTAATATTTTTGTAGTGATGATTACAAATTCACCATTTGGATCTCTTGGTTTATAGATGAAAAGGTAACAATTGGGAAGCTGAAATCATCTCTTTTGTCGTAAACGATTTCTCTTTCAATTCTATAAAAAGAAAAAAATCGGCAATCTATTCATATCCGAATCCATTGCTTCCTCGGTAATATAATTATTAATATTTAGTTGTACGAGTTTTCCATGGAAGATAGCACCGCTTGCAAATAGCCGTTAACTCGTTTTTGGAATGTTATTTGATGACTCTACATTTTATCATCCCCATAGTAATTAAGTTACTGAGAGGATATTGTAATGGGACTATCTGTCTGTCCGTAACGCGTTCAGACCACACTTATGGATGTTGCGTTTCTCAACAGATCTTCGCTGTACTTGTTTTACATATTGAATACTATTGACTGTTATAAGTTGTCCCTTTGTTATTGATATATTTTCTCCATTCCAGGGCATAACCTTTACGAGAAACACGTCAAGTGCCTTGTCAAAGGCTATAACTGTCTACCCTGTCAGACCATTTTTTTTTGTCCCAGTTTAACGGAGCCAGTATTTTCTCATATAATTGGGTGTTTATGAGAAAATTGGCCTTTTTCTCTTGTCCCCGGATTTGTTTTTGTTTCTTGAGTTTCCTTTGTGTGGATCTACGCTTCGGTTCTCTACTCTTATCTAGTTTTACTATGCGTCCCAATGGTCCATTTTATTTCATTTCTGACCAAACATAGGGGAGGTTTTGGATCCAATTATATAAGTAAAAACCCCGCTGCATATGTTGTGCGCTTGTTCAAACCCCGGAATATGCTGGTCAATGGTATATTCTTTTCTCGGAAGAATGTTTATTTTACAATATTATGCTGCGTCATTGAATTTGATTTTTTGTGTTTGTCGGGGCCGATCAGGTCTCGCCCCTTGGTAATGATTACCCGACAGTATTGAAGATCACGCGGTAACTCTGAATGTCTGTTTGATGTGTTGCATTATGTGCTTTTATGCTTTATTCGTGTCGTGTCCACTGCCCGCGCCTGCCTTTTTCTCCATATTGTCAAAGTCTGTTTTTTGCTATTGGAATCATAAACAAGATATAAACAAAATATGAAATAGGACATTCGCATTATCTAAATATTCTGTACAAATTGTCTCTGAATACAGATTAAAAATTGAACATAGCTTGAGTGAATTAAAAAAACCTATCAAGTATGAAGTACATTACTAAGGAATCTGAGACTAAAAATAACGGACTTTGTATAGACATGTGCCGCCCTTGTCAATAGACATACAGCAATTGTCTGTTTGAATATTTACTACTTTTATTTTCATTTTGCTAGTTTAAAGTAGCTTGAATCTCATCTTCTAAAAATATTGATTGAATATACAGATTTCCTTTTTATTCATTCATGAGAGTCTGGATGGGGTCCCTCAACTCTCTTACTTTTTAAGCCATTGTCTCTATCTTTATTTAATTTGCCCATTTTTCTCCATTCTTTATAGTTAAACACCCAATTCTCCTCTATACTTTTCTTTGTTTTGCCTATTTTTCTCTATTCTTTATTTTTTTGTCCATGATTTTTTAGTATCGGTTAATTTATGTCTATTCTGTAAACCCCATCCAGACCCTCATTCAAACCAAATTCAAAAATGAAATTGAAGAATTTAAATCAATTAATCGATTACAACCCAAACAAAAAAATATCGTTGTGGTAAATAAATATAGGCAAACAGATCCTTTCAATTCAGTTCCTTGTAAGCAGTATATACAATCATCATTACTTTGAGACGACCACTTACAATCTAACCTGTCGTAGTCGTTGAGAACTGTAGGTGTAGACAATTGTTGAGTAATTTTTTTTTTAAATGGACGATAAAGACGTAGCCGCGTTGGTAATTGACAATGGATCTGGAATGTGTAAAGCTGGATTTGCTGGAGATGATGCTCCAAGAGCTGTATTTCCATCAATTGTTGGAAGACCCAGACATCAGGTTTGTTAACATTTAAAACTTTTTATCAAACTATTAAGTAAACTTTGTCTATTTTTATTTTATCCCAATTGACTTGCTACACAATGGAAAGCAAAATGATGTTGTGTTTTTGATTTATTCAAAACTATATATTTCAATATCCGACAAGTGTTTTGTACCGTACACGTTGCCGGTACCCATATTTGGTGATGATTTACGCCTGAGTGGCTTTGGCCACGCCCACGTATGTACATTCTTGAAAACAAATATTTGTGTCACACATCGATCATTTAGGCTTATAATTTTGATATTTTTAATCAATTTTTGTTTGTCATCGATCTAACATGTAAGTGTTGCGACCACAAATGCCTAATCGTGTCTTTCATCATTAGAAATATGCAATATACAGAAAAACGACCTATATGGTGACCAAGGGCGACTATAACAGTATATACGTGTAACTAGTCGGAACCAATATGTCGAAGACTTGGATAATGATACCTTACCAATATTTTTCTCTTAATACTCAATGCAATACAGTGTCACTGAACTATTTAACTAGATACCGTTGCGTGAGATCCAGGTTAGAGAAAGTGTTGATTTAAATATTTCCAAACTGATTGCATGCACGCTCGCTAGCTCTCTATTGAGTGAATGATTATAAGAAATATTTGAAACATATTAAGTCACTTGCAAACAAACAAACATTTCCATTAACACAGCAAAAAAACCAAAACATAATCTATACTTGCTAATCAGTTGTATAGTAAGTACGCTGTATATGTTATTATCTTACCTCCTATACATTTCTAGGAATATCATTGGTCAAAAGCAGTACGTGGCCCTTGTAAATTTAATATGGGAATAGTGGGCGTGTTTTATTCTAATATTGTGCTAGTAGCAGTGTTACGTCCCTTTGTAAAAACAACATGACGTTGAAGAAAAATCTGAAACGTTTCGCACAAACAACAGATGAAGAAATTGATGATGAACGACTGAAAATAAATACAGTAAACACATTGATAACAAGTGGTTTTTTTTGGCATTTGTTTTTGTAGGTTCTTAATATTGAAGACTTGATCACTTTGATAGCTACTAGTCTAAATACAACATGTTAAGATAGTCGGTAAGATGAATTCGTTACACAGTGTGCTTCGCTCTCACTCATATGGAATTTACTAAACCCATATATATCGTATAAGGTCACTAGCTCACTGTGTAACAAATAATTTTACCATCATATCAAATTGTACGACGCATTTTGAGAGCACTGCACAGTTTTCAAGATTGACAACCTCGCATCAGAACTTTCAATGCACAGAGTTATGCATGTCGAAAACCTACCAAGTATTAAGGTACAATTTATATTCTCCCATTTGCAACATGAACAGACAAGTTGAATTCCCGAGTTCTCCCGATAGTTTTTTTTTGTTGGTTCTAGATAAATGTTAGATCATGTAAATACAGAGGTAAATGGTCGGACATAAAAATTGCGATAGGAGTTATATACAATTGATGTTTATAATGACGTTTTGTTGTTTTCAGGGTGTAATGGTTGGGATGGGAATGAAAGACAGCTACGTCGGTGATGAAGCTCAAAGCAAAAGAGGAATCCTTACACTGAAATACCCGATTGAACATGGTATTGTCACAAACTGGGATGATATGGAGAAAATTTGGCATCATACTTTCTACAATGAACTTCGTGTGGCACCAGAAAGACATCCCGTTTTACTGACAGAAGCTCCCCTCAACCCTAAAGCCAACAGAGAAAAGATGGCACAGGTTATGTTCGAAACTTTCAACTCCCCAGCTATGTATGTTGCTATTCAGGCCGTATTGTCTTTATACTCTTCTGGTCGTACAACTGGTATTGTGTTGGACTCTGGTGATGGTGTATCCCATACTCTACCCATCTATGAAGGTTATGTCCTTACTCACGCTATTATGAGGTTGGATCTTGCCGGACGTGACCTTACAGATTATCTGATAAAAATTCTGGCAGAACGTGGATATTCTTTCACAGCCAAAACCGATAGAGAAATCGTGAGTGACATTAAAGAAAAACTGTGCTATGTAGCATTAGACTTTGAACAAGAAATGTCCACAGCCGCTTCATCATCATCATTAGAGAAAAGCTATGAATTACCTGACGGACAGGTTATCACAATCGGCAATGAAAGATTCAGATGTCCAGAGGCAATGTTTCAACCATCTTTCGTGAGAATGGAATCCTCAGGTTTGCATGAAATGACAAATAACAGTATTATGAAATGTGATGTTGATATTCGTAAAGACTTGTATGCTAATACCGTACTTTCTGGTGGTTCAACCATGTATCCAGGTATTGCTGACCGTATACAGAAAGAAATATCAGCACTTGCTCCACCAACAATGAAAATCAAGATAATTGCTCCACCAGAAAGGAAATATTCCGACTGGATTGGTGGTTCTATCTTGGCTTCATTTTCGACCTTTCCACAAATGTGGATAAGCAAGCAGGAATACGACGAGTCCGGTCGATCCATCGTCCACAGAAAGTGCTTTTAAACCGCGAAATATCTTGCTCAGAACTACAAGTAATTGTTATAATATAAATATTTGTATTGATATGATGCTTTTGTATTATTTGTAAATTCAAAATATTTTGTATAATTTTTATAAAAGTCTTCGCATTACAAAAATAAAACAGTAAACACACATTTGATGTGTCGTGTAATATATAGATTGTTGTCGTGGTTTCAAAAAAGTCATATGAGATACAAGGGAAATAATTTGGCCCACCAGACGTGCATTTCGTCTACGTTAGACTCATCACACTCACCAGTTGCGCTCGAATTAAAACTGTTGGAATACAATATGAAAAAAAATAAAAGAAATCGACCTCTCAATGTGCCAATAATATATTCTGTTTTATTATGTGTGTGTTCTTGAATGTCCTAAACCAGAATCACTTAATATTGTTTTGCTGAATTTCACTGGTGCTGCTTTTAACTACAATAACAGTGATCAATAATTTCTTTTTCCAAAATATTTGTTGAAAGTTAAATCACAAAGGTTTAACTAAGGCAGTAGAAAATCGTAAAAATAGACAATTGTCCATTAAGAAATGCAGCTTTAAATCAGTCATATTCATTTAATGATGAGATATACACTTGGTTTAAGAAAGTAAAATTAGTCTCCGTAGTAGACTTTCAATCCCGCTAATGTTTGGGAAATGGGCGTAATATATTTGTTTCTGGGATGTTTTGAAACAGAACAGTGCTCATTCTTAGTGTTGTATGGGGTAGCAAAAGTAAGTCGATGTTATATGTAAAAATGAGTAAAAGATGTAGAAATGCGTCAATGTGACAACGATACACACAAAAAAATTCATTACGGTTTTCATTCCTTAATTTGTACATTTGTTATTACCATTAGAAATATGACGGGTGCCACATGTGAAGCAAAATCTACAAACGAAACACATGAGAGCTGCAACAGTGTTTTCGGGTGGTTTGTTTATGCTCATTTTTTATTTTTTTATGAAGTGTTTTGTGTCTTTTCTTTTTTCGCAATTGCGTTTCAAATGTTCTTCTACTTATGTATCTTAGTTGTCCGCTCGGTATCGTCTGCCTCTTTGTAATAAAATTTGGCATATAAAATGCATGTAATGCATACCTTTATGAAAAACATATGACTTCAATTTGCATTTCCAGATAGTTTTTTCCTTTCCTGAATTCCAAAAATATTGTATCATACAGTTTGTGCATACATGTCATGTCAAACAAAATGATATTTTCCAACGCGATTTATATATGTTATCGAATTCGGCCCTTCTCGTTACTGGCTTTGATGACTGGAAAGACAACGGGTGTCGCATGCATACGGTGACCTATAGTTGGTAATGTCTGTGTCATTTTGTTCTTTTGTGGATAGTTGTCTCATTGGCAATCATACCACATCTTCTTTTTTATAAAGTAAGATATGACTAGCGTCCTATAGTGCCGCATACCAATAGCGGTTGTTATTAGAAGCCTTTTTGTGGAAGCTTTTGAGTTTAATTGTTTGCTGTATGTTGGTCAGTACACCAGTTTCACTGCATTTTATTTGTCTACTTTCTTTTTTCTTCACTTGATTTCAATCCCCATATCCCTTTGATATAGTTAGTTTAATATATCTTACCTTGGACTTGTCACCTACAAGTGATTTCTGATCAGTTTCGATTGTAAGATCAATTACTTGTCATTGAATAACGACTTCGTATGATTCTAGCCAGTATTGCAGAATTAGAAAATACTCCTCTGTAGGAAGTATTATTTACTTTGCAAAAATGTAGATTGTATCATGATATTTTCTACGGGTGTCACATGTAGAGCAGGATCTGCTTACCCTTCGGTATCACCTTAGATCATCACCGGTTTTTTGTGGGCTTATTGTTTCTTAGTGTCTCGTTTTCTATGTTGATTTTTGTATACTGTTGTTTGTCTTTTGGTCATTTTGTTTGTTTTTTGCCATTTCGTCGTCAGTTTGAGAGTTTATGAGTCTGACTTTTGGTATCATCCGTCTCTGTTTCTAAAATTGAATGAAAATTATATGTCACACCGCCTATTGCAAGCTGTAGGTTGTGTGAATATTCTTATCTTGTATGAATCATAGAAGAAAAAATGCGATATTTAGTTATTCAAAAAATTTAAAACGACAAAAAAATAGAATTTTGAATTGAAATATAAGCAGATAGTTCTTTTAATATACTGAATCAATTAAAGAATGTCCTGCATTCTTAAAAGAAGCTGCTACCATAAGTTGAAACCGAATGCCTACTTTAATTTTTCCAAATAAAAAAGTCATAAAAATTATTTTAATATCTTATCACGATTAGCAAATTTAAGTAAAACGGAACCGATCATTTAGTGACATTTGCGGTTAAGATGGAGGAAAACTTGTATACCACATTCTATGTATAAAAAACCAAGCCTTTTGCTGAAACATCTAGTATAACGAAAAAGCAGCATACAATATACTTATTAGGATCATTATAAATGTTTGTATGAATGAAACATTATTAAAAACATGAATTTTATATGAATATTGAGGCTAAGTCATTTGTTATAACGGTGTGAAATTGTGTTATAATCTTAATTTGTTTCGCTAATTAGATATGGTTTAAAAAAATTAAAAAAATACGCAACATTAGATGGTAGGTGCATCCACAAGTAGTCGTCTTCTGATATGCATGCATCACACGCCGTGCCATTCAAGACTCAATTAAAACACTTAAGTAAGGCGCCAGTTATTTACCGATGTTCAATTTAGAAACGATTAGGGAAGAGACAAATCAAGATAACACAGACCAAACTGAGGACATCGCATGAATCCAAAAGTAGAGAGACCGGTTGCATCGGCAGGGTAATCGTCTACTGCTTAGCATGCATCACTAACCCTGCAAATTCATACGTTTTCAAAAAGTCACAATCGGGAATGGGACACAATTGGTAAAATTACAGTTCAGATTACTATAGATCTAAGACCGCGAAAACATATCGCTACTGAGTTGACACAGCGACACATCATGTTGATTAACTCATTCGGTATGGTGACCATAAAACTTACGTCGATTTCAGTCGTTCTTCAACAGTTTTTGTGTAAGGAACACACCTCTTTTTATGAAATTCGTATATTGTGAACATGTGCTATAGTAACGTAGTAACTGAGATATGTAAACGCCATACGATGGAGCAAAGGGTAAAATACTGCTGAGAAATGGAAAGTTGAAGTCATCAAATTTGTCATTAATTTTAGTTTGCTGTCGCCCATCTGTGTGAATATCGAGGACGAGATCAAGATATGTACCAGACCTTCTACTTTCGGTCGTATCCTTATTCTCAAGTTCAATAGAATAAATGAAATGTACGCACCCATTGAAATGTGGGTTATTGAGTGACAGAACATAATTAATATATATCTGAAAGTGAAATAAAAGAACTGTGTACGAGGTTTTTTTCTTTTTGTCTTTGAGAAAGTACTTAAGATGTTTCCCTTCGGACGGAAATTTATTTTCAATGGTAATGAAGAGCCAGCAGAAGTATTACATTTATCTGTGATTAATGTGTGTAATCTTTAAGTTTTTAAAATCTGTTCATTCCATTTCATCGTTTGTTAAGCAATCGTTAGTTTTTATTCCATATTGATTAAAATGCCTAATTATCACTTTCAATGTATCCTGCTTTGCATCGACAGCAGCCCATTTTGTTCGTTATATTACCAGTCTGTAATTGCAAAGGGAATCAAAAGAGCGACAGAAGATACCAAAAAAATCAAACTCATAAGTCGAAAAAGAAATGACAATGCCATGTCAAAAAACGAAACACGACCAAAAGACAAACATCAGTCTACAAAACACAACATATGTTAAAACTGAGAAATAACAGAGTCAAATCGAGAATTAACATTATAGACTATTGGAAACCATTGGAATACCGACTGTCTGCTGAAATATAAAACCCATCAAATCTAACAAATACGTTGTCGATAATATATAAAAGTCCAGCAGTTTGAAGATATCATCTTAGGTGTATTTGTTTCGGGAATCGGTTTGGTTTTTCATAAACTAAGACTTTTCATGACTTAAACAAAGAATTGATTAATTTCTCATTTCAGTGTTAAATGAGACGATGCAGTCGATATTAAAATAGGAAATACGAAATAATTTGTGAATATAAAGCCAAGACGACTATTCTTGTATATACAGATCTAAAATCGTGAAGCATTTCTCTTGTGATTAAGATGAAGGCCGTTTTATTTTATTTGTGTCTTGTAAAGCCAACTACAAAATATGAATTTCGATCCCCACTAAAGAGGGATAATCCACAATGGAATATGTGTGTTTTTAAAGGTAAACATGTATTTCTGGAGAGATTACTTTTGGATTTATTTTTAAGTTTGACTTAGATTCTGCCAAAAATAATACATGTCGCTACCACATATAGCATGTGAAGCATAACGGTTAACACAATTATATCTCATATGTTATACATTGATTCGGTGAATTTATTTGAATAATGCAAAAGTTATAAAAACTCGATAAAGCACAGACTAATTTGAATATTATTTCTTCACTTTGTTGCTCCTTTTATAAATTAACATATTGATTTGTACAGGCACAGCACGATTATATTTTAAACAAAATAATAAAACTGCGATCGTGGATATAAACAACTAGAGCAAATAATTTTACCTTCTTTACTTATAATTTGATACAACTTTTAAACATAAATTGCATTTAAGGAAATGTCCAACAATTAGATTAAGAAAGTGTGTGATTTAAATTTTAACTTATATATAATTTCAAACTATGAAGAAAAATGCATTTAAATTTTATCACATTTAATATCGTCTTACGACTGGAAGTAAATACCCCAATATCTATTATTTCAAACATCTTCCTACGATTTTACTGATAAACGTCTTGTTTATTGTAACTATATGGATTTTTGTTTTTAAATTAAATCACACATGATTCAACATTCTATAATTTACATTGGCTTTATATCGACACAAAAGTATTTCACATTTATTTATTGAATAATATGATTGGGACAGTCCTGAGTTGGATTTTAAAACATCATCGGGATCTGTTATTAATCAAATACGCAATTCTTTAACAAATATCAGTGTAAAAGTTCTAACGGATCTTGGTCTGATTTTATAATTTATAAGAGTAGCATTATTTCTGTTTTAAGAATTTTAATGAACCGTACATACTGTTAATTTTAAAATATTTGTCCAATTGGTGTTATCTTTGAATTAATGCATATTATTACTTCCTTAAAAATCACCGGCTATTTAGTCAATGTTAAGTACCACTTTTAACTTAAATATCTGACATGTAAGAAAATATGTGAATTGTTTTTTTGATCATGAACATATGAATATCACGTCACAGCTGTGATTACAACTTTTCTTATTATAAAAAACTCTACCATCCATTCAAACAATGTTTAAAACTGAAGTCACCGTTATCATGAAAAACAAATAAACGATTGATCATAATCTTATCTTTCACATTTGTTGAATGCAAATGAAAAAAGCTTTAAATTAAAGATGGTTCACTAACAAATTGTATAAACACGTGTGTATTCTTGAACCAAGTGTGAGATCATTATAAGTATTCAGTAGTTAAAAGAAATGCATAAAAAAACATGACGTATGACTTTAACAGGTTCAACGGTCTATTGAACTATAAACCTTTTCCGTTATTCGTATACAAAAGATTCATTCTGAATTGCCATATATGGTAACAAATAGCTTGCTATCCCAAGATGAAAAGCTGAAAAGGACAGGTGAACGAAAGTAGGGTTAACTTTTAAATCGGCACAGTCGATCTCTGTGATAGGACCAGAAAATTTGCAATAAGTAATATAAAAAATCGAAAAAAATCTCATTAATTTCAAAATGTGTGACGATGATGTAGCCGCTTTGGTAATTGACAATGGATCTGGAATGTGTAAAGCTGGATTTGCAGGAGATGATGCTCCAAGAGCTGTATTTCCATCAATTGTGGGAAGACCCAGACATCAGGTTTGTACATTACACCTGTTCAATATGTGTTCAATAGTAAAGCTGTCGGTATACACAAGGGAATGAGTTCTGTTCAACCGTTCACATTACATTTTATTTTGTATGAAGTATGTTTATCATCTTATAAATTAGTGGTGGATACAGGGGATTGGGGTGGGGATGGGGATTACGATGAATTAAACCCCTCTTTTTGACGACCAATGCAGTTGAATAGGGACATTTGAGTTGGAACCCCTATCCCCCATTTATCCTAGGTTCGAAACCCCTTTTAAAAAACGACTGAATCCACCCTTGAATTCAATTGCCTTAATTATGTGTCAAGACAAAAAGAAATTCGAAAAAGGTGGCGCCTAGTTTTAATACAATGTGAAATGCCGGTACACGTTGCTTTTGCCCATATTGGGAGAAGATTTATACTCGAGTAGCGTTGGTCACGCCCATGTATTTAACGATTTGATAGACAAATAAATATGTGTTGTCAGCAATTCAATATTCACTTTTTATTTCGTTTTGTTTGAGTTTTTATTAAGTTTTGTTTGTCCTTTTATCAGAAATTCAATCTTTTCGACTTAAAATGCTTACTTGTGCTTTTTGACCATTGACTATATACGCAATCTGCGGAACAACGCCTTATACGGTTACCACATGTGACAATGACAGTAAATTCTTGTGTGATACGATAAGTACAAGACTTGAATATTTCTACTTTGAGTGGGAGTATTTTAACATATTTGTTATCGTACAAAGTGTTATTACGTATAAATGGAAAAGAAGTCAATAGAATTGATTGAATGGCCTATGTCAGTGATTAGGATAATTCATTGATTAAAACATTACCTAATGATTGCTTGACATTCAATACACCTTATCGCTATTTAGTTCAATCCGGGGAACACAGTCACCGAGACAATTTTCTGTTTAGGTCAAGTGTGTTATAAACAGACCAATAAACAGAGGTCACCAGTAACGTCTGAGGAGGACAAACTTTAGAAAGCGAACATTATGAAACTTTCATCCACTTAAAAAACAAAAAATATAAACATAAAAATGTTTTGTTTACTATGGTTTAGACCTGATCTTTTACAATTTCTTATGTATGTCACTAAACACAGCCCAAGATAGCTTCAACTGGAAGATAAAGTTGCGAGTTTCAGACCGTGTATGGTCGAATCATATGCAAAGCAAGTCATTTTCCAAAAGAAATCTAACATAACCACAAATGCAGCAAATACAAACAATATACTCTGCAATTTACTAATACGTATATTTGTTGAAATTTAATGTCATCGCAATATCGTGTAAAAAGGGAAATTCACAATAATACTAAAAACTCAAAACGGAAAGTCCCTAATAAAATTGCAAAATCAAAAGCTTAAACACAAGTGTGTCGCTGCAAATCGGAATATCGCGCAGAAGGGGAAACTTCAAATGAAACATACATATTTGTAGACCTTATTTTGATTCTGTGACCTATAATGGTTTACTTTTACAAATTGTGACTTGGATGGAGAGTTGTCTCATTGACACTTATACCATATCTTCTTATATAAATATGTATGTTGGAAATTTACCAGTTAAAAAGTTCACACTTTTAACACAGACCGGGAAGTCTGTCGATATATAGCTATGAGTAATAATAAAAAAAGCTTTGGTGAAGAGTCGTGGTACAAGATACACAAGGACATAACATACGATCTATGGAACTTATAACCGACATTAATATGAAAGATGATCTATATTGGGGATCTTAATTTGTGTGTTCTTAATTTTTTGTGTAGGTATTTGTATCCTTTCTCTATACTAAGGCACCGCATCACTCTGTATTCTGTATCTAAAAAAAAAGTAAATATATACATGTTCTGTCTTTTTATCTCTATTTGTTTTGTGAATTTTAGGGAATATGACCAAATTCAATTAATATTAATATACACGTTCTTTGTTTTAGGGTGTAATGGTTGGTATGGGACAGAAAGACAGCTACGTTGGTGATGAAGCCCAGAGCAAAAGAGGAATTCTCACACTGAAATACCCTATTGAACACAGAATTGTAACAAACTGGGACGATATGGAGAAGATCTGGCATCACACTTTCTACAATGAACTCCGTGTTGCACCAGAAGAACATCCCGTTTTACTAACAGAGGCTCCCCTCAACCCTAAAGCCAAACAGAGAAAAGATGACCCAAATTATGTTTGAAACCTTTAACTCCCCAGCTATGTACGTTGCTATTCAGGCCGTTTTGTCTTTATACGCTTCTGGTCGTACATCTGGTATTGTGTTGGACTCTGGTGATGGTGTATCCCACACTGTACCCATCTATTAAGGTTATGCCCTTCCTCATGCTATGATGAGGTTGGATCTTGCCGGACGGGATCTCACAGACTATTTGATGAAAATTTTAACTGAACGTGGATATTCTTTTACAACCACAGCCGAAAGAGAAATCGTAAGAGACATTAAAGAAAAATTGTGCTATGTAGCATTAGACTTTGAACAAGAAATGTCCACAGCCGCATCATCATCATCATTAGAAAAAAGCTACGAATTACCTGACGGACAGGTTATCACTATCGTTAATGAAAGATTCAGGTGTCCAGAGGCCATGTTACAACCATCTTTCTTGGTAATGGAATCATCAGGTTTACATGAAACAACATTCAACAGTATCATGAAATGTGATGTTGATATCCGTAAAGACTTGTACGCTAATACTGTATTATCTGGTGGTTCAACCATGTACCCAGGTATTGCTGATCGTATGCAGAAAGAAATCACAGCACTTGTTCCATCAACAATGAAAATTAAAATTATTGCTCCACCAGAAAGGAAATATTCCGTATGGATCGGTGGTTCTATCTTAGCTTCACTCTCAACCTTCCAACAGATGTGGATACGCAAACAGGAATACGACGAGGCAGGTCCATCCATTGTCCACAGAAAGTGCTTTTAAACTGCTCAGAACTTCAACTAATTGTTATGTTATATTTTATGTACAAACAGCATTCGTTTGTATCATTGTTAGATTCAAACTATTTTTCTATCATTTTTATAAAGTTCATTGTTGTACAAAAATAAAACTATAAAATTATTTTTTGTCTGTTTCAAAATATATTAGTATGTGTTGTTGTTTTGGTGATTCGAATACATTAATTGTTTTCTACAACAATGTGCTAGATATTTAATCTGCTTAATTTTGTCTGTGATATTGAAGAAAAAAGGACGAAAGGTACCAATGAGTCATCGAAGCACTATGTCTAGAAAGGAAATGATCAGCAGACAAACAACAGTAAAAAAGACACAACATAAAAATCTAAGACAGGCAAACAAACCAAAATCTTGTGGTGATCGCAGGTGTCTCAGAAGGGAAACAAATCCTGCTCCACATGTGGCACCCGTATTGTCGATTATATTAGTACAAAACAGCTGAAAAGTCTTATTCGCTAGGTGACATTCGGGGAACAGATACCATTTGGAACATATCCGTTGTCATCTGTGAAAGAGATATTAGGTGAGCAATTAAAAGTATACATGAGAAAAACCCAGTACTGATTCTGATGTTAATAGATATAGGAAGATGTGGTGTGAGTGCCAATGAGACAACTCTCCATCCAGATAACAGTTTAAAAAAAGTAAACCATTATAGGTCAATGTACGGCCTTCAACACGGAGCCTTGGCTCACACCGAACAACAAGCTATAAAGGGCCCCAAAATTACTAGTGTAAAACCAATCAAACGGGAAAACCAACGGTCTAATCTATATAAAAAAAGCCGTGTTTCGAGAATGAAAATTGATTAAAGAAGAAATTAATGATGGTTTAATAATATGAAAAAATATGGACAAAAATAAGCAAATAGGGTGTTTAAACACAATATATAGATGTAAAAACATGTGGTATGAGTGCCAATGAGATGACTCCATCTAAGTCACAAATATTAGAAAATAAACAATTGGGGCAAAGTACAGCCTTCAACACGGAGTCTCGCCTCACATCAGCAAGCTATAATGGGCCTTAAAGTAACTAGTTTAACACTATTCAAACAGGAAAACCAACGGTCTAATGTTTACAAAAACAAACTAGAAACGAGAAATACTTATGAACAACTTCAACAAACGACAACCACTGAACACAAGGTTCCTGACTTGGGTAAAAACAAATGCTGCGGGTTTAAACAGGCACCAATCTTCACCCTGACAAAGTAATGGTGTAACATTGCAATAAAGAAAGACACTATAAAATATTAATTGAAATGACTTAACTCAAACCATTATGACACACGACTGAAGTAAGTTTTTAAAATTAAAAAAAAATCCTTTCCTGAATTCAATTAATTTGTAAAAACTGCAGTTTATATTTACAATTCGTGCCAATATTAATCTTCAATAGATTTTCTTCAAGTGCTTCTTAACTTCGTTATCGATGTGGGCCATTCTCAAATCGGAAATTGTAACAGCTGTGACTAATATGCAATACAATTTTTTGGTTCAAATCGGTATTACGTCTGTATATCAGAATCACTGCAATTGACTTTTATTGTTTGCTAATGATATACATCTTTAATTGTTGGTTAGTACGCATGCATAGCAGTATTTATTGGTCAGTACATACGTCTGGCTGTATTTGATGGTTTGCACACCTGTATGCCTGTATGTGTTAATCAGAACACCTGTTTAGCTGTTACGTTTGATCAGAACACAAACCCTTAAAACCGTATATGAAGGTATTGTATTTGATGGTCCGTTCAGGTACGCATGAAGTTCTGATATGATGGTCAGAACAACCGAATTCCTGCATTTTATGGTTAGTAAACTTGAATTTCGTATATGATTTTTATCAGTTTCAGAAATAATGATGCATATCTTGAAATTAGATTACAACTTCGGATGACTAAGATTAAAATAATATCGTGTAAATATTAGAGAAGTGTATTGAATCATAATTCATTGAAAACTGAAATCTTAAGAGACATCTTCAAGATGGTAGAAGACTTTCATTCTGCCCTAACCACATCAAATAGGTCTATCTTAATTGCTGTCCATTTGTTTGAACAAAGAAGCATTATGATAGGGATATATCTATAGGCTCATACTTTTTATTTGAATATATATATAAAAAAAAATTATGCAACTAAGAAAAAATTTATTATTTAAGTTTTAGGCTATGCCAATTGCTTAATTTTAGTATTTAGTTATGCTTATTGCTTTATTTAAGTATTTCAACTATGTGTATTGCTTTATTTAAGTATTTAGGCTATGCATATTGCTTTAAAAAATATCTAGACTATGCTTATTGTTTTATTAAAGTTTTTAGACTATATGCTTATTGCTTTATTTAAGTATTTAGGCTATGCTTATTGCATTATTAAAGTATTCAGACTATAAATTGTTTTACATTGTCTTATCGGGCCTGTTATAGCTGACTATGCGGTATGGGCTTTGCTCATTGTTGAAGGCCGTACGGTGACCTATAGTTGTTAATGTCTGTAATTTAAAGAATATCTAGGCTATGCTTATTGCTTTATTTAAGTTTTTAGACTGCTTATTGCATTATTAAAGTTTTTAGACTATGATTATTGCTTTAAAGAATATCTAGGCTATGCTTATTGCTTTATTAAAGTATTTAGGCTATGATTATTGCTTTAAAGAATATCTAGGCTATGCTTATTGCTTTATTAAAGTATTTAGGCTATGATTATTGCTTTAAAGAATATCTAGGCTACGCTTATTGCTTTATTAAAGTATTTAGGCTATGATTATTGCTTTAAAGAATATCTAGGCTATGCTTATTGCTTTATTAAAGTATTTAGGCTATGATTATTGCCTTAAAGAATATCTAGGCTATGCTTATTGCTTTATTAAAGTATTTAGGCTATGATTATTGCTTTAAAGAATATCTAGGCTATGCTTATTGCTTTATTAAAGTATTTAGGCTATGATTATTGCTTTAAAGAATATCTAGGCTATGCTTATTGCTTTATTTAAGTATTTAGGCTATAATTATTGCTGTAAAGAATATCTAGGCTATGCTTATTGCTTTATTAAAGTTTTTAGGCTATGCTTATTGCTTTATTAAAGTTTTTAGGCTATGCCTATTGCTTTATTTGTTAGCAAATGAGAAACTGATTGTCATATTCCTGACTTGTTACGGGCATTTCCCAGAAAATCTTGGGTTAAAGCTGGTTATTTAGCTAGCTAGCTAAACTCCAATAGTTCCCATGAATCTATGTCTTTTTTTCTTAATAAAGTAGTCCTTAAAATTCATAATTGCAGCTACAAACGATGTTTTTTTACTGCCTCGACATAAATTGTTTTGATTTTTGTTATGAATGAAAACTTCTTTGGTTTATTGATTATTCATACTGAACATATGTACACCTTATGTATTTTCCTTTAATCAAATTATGTATGGGAGTGTGACTTATCATCTATTACCGTCGGTTAAATAAATATTCAGTTTATTGATGGTGGCCGCAAAATGATAGTAGAAGTAGACAACTCAACCTTACTTGTTAATATTCTAACAAATATCCAATATCATCAGTGTTATTTACATTACCTTGAATATGTCGGAACAATCAATACGAACACTGATATATTTTACTAATACCTGCATCATGTGTCATATTTTCTGCATTTAATGTCTAATCAGAAATACGTATATACTTTAAAAATTACATTATGACGTAATGTTAAGGAAATTCTGTCGGAACAGATACTTAATGATAAAACAAACGACCTGATAAAGTTGTAATTCTCACTTGACCTTGTCTTTAAGTGATTTGATAACAGTAGTCTTTGTTTTTATACTTGTTTTTCTGCTTGTATAGATGAGTCAAGCCCCTTTCAACTGATTTTTATACGACCGCAAAAACTGAAAATTTTTTGGTCGTATATTGGTATGATGTTGGCGTCGTCGTCTGCGTCGTTGTCGTCGTCGTCGTCGTCGTCCGAATACATTTAGTTTTCGCACTCTAACTTTAGTAAAAAAGAATAGAAATCTATGAAATTTTAACACAAGGTTTATGACCACAAAAGGAAGGTTTGGATTGATTTTGGGATGTTTGGTTTTAACAGTTTAGGAAAAAGGGGCCAAAAAGGGGCCCAAATAAGCATTATTCTTGGTTTTCGCACCATAACTTTAGTATAAGTAAATAGAAATCTATGAAATTTAAACACAAGGTTTATGACCATAAAAGAAAGGTTGGGTTTGGTTTTGGGAGTTTTGGTCCCAACAGTTTAGGAATAAAGGGCCCAAAGGGTCCAAAATTGAACTTTGTTTGATTTCATCAAAAATTGAATAATTGGGGTTCTTTGATATGCCGAATCTTACTGTGTATATAGATTCTTAAGTTTTGGTCCCGTTTTCAAATTGGTCTACATTAAGGTCCAAAGGGTCCAAAATTAAACTAAGTTTGATTTTAACAAAAAATGAATTCTTGGGCTTTTTTGATATGCTGAATCTAAACATGTACTTAGATTTTTGATTATGGACCCAGTTTTCAAGTTGGTTCAAATCAGGATCCAAAATTATTATATTAAGTATTGTGCAATAGCAAGACATTTTCAATTGCACAGTATTGTGCAATAGCAAGTAATCTTCAATTGCACAGTATTGTGCAATAGCAAGTAATCTTCAATTGCACAGTATTGTGCAATAGCAAGTAATCTTCAATTGCACAGTATTGTGCAATAGCAAGTAATCTTCAATTGCACAGTATTGCGCAAAAGCAAGAAATTTTCAATTGCACAGTATTGTGCAATAGCAAATATTTTCAAATTGCACAGTATTGCGCAATAGCAAGACATATCTAATTGCAACCAATCTTTACCATTCAGTGATAACAATCACTTTATTTTACATTTTAATATTTTATGATGTATTTAAGAGTAGTTATTGTTGCAAACTCCATTAGAAATTTGAATTGATATCAGTTTTGGAAAAAGGGAAAGGGGGATGTGAAAAAAAATGGGGGGGGGGGGGGGGTTTACAGTTTTCTCATTTCAGATTTCATAAATAAAAAGAAAATTTCTTCAAACATTTTTTTGAGAGGATTAATATTCAACAGAATAGTGAATTGCTCAAAGGCAAAAAAAAAAAAAAAAAAAAAAAAAAAATTAAGTTCATATTAGACCACATTCATTCTGTGTCAGAAACCTATGCTGTGTCAACTATTTAATTTTAGATTTAAATAAGTTTGAAGAAGAAATCGTTAATTGATTTGTAAAATCTTGACATTTGTTTTGTGTAAAAAAACCCATATAATGTCAAAAATTTGATCACAATCCAGAGCTGTATCACGCTTGAATGTTTTGTCCATACTTGCCAAACTGTTCAGGGTTCGACCTCTGCGGTCGTATAAAGCTGCGCCCTGCGGAGCACCTGGTTTAGTATAGTTTGGTCATATGTTATACTGTGACGACGATGGCCAAAAGAAGGGGAGGGTTGGGCGCCAACAGACTTATTTAACCCTGCCAAATTCGCCATGTGCCTACCCAAAGTCAGGAGCCTGCAATTCAGTGGTTGTCGTTTTTAGCTTTTTACCATATGTATATTTCTTTCATTGTTTTTTTTTACACAAATCAGTCATTTAGTTTTATCGTATGAATTGTTTTACATTTGCCATTTCGCAGCATTTTATAACTGACCATGCGGTATGGATTTTCGCTCATTGTTGAAGTCCGTACGGAGACATTTAGTTGTTAAGTTAAATGGCATTTGGTCTCTGGCAGAAAGCTTTATCATTGGCAGCTATATCACATTTACCTATTTTTAAAGATCCATTTTGAATATTTTACCAAAGTCAAAACAATTCGGGGATCCCATGAACTCTTAATTGTTAACGGGAACGGATACTGCAATAAGAAAGTAAATAAGTAAACTTTATTGTAAGTCGTCGTTTACGCACAAAAAAGAATCAATGATAAATTTCTCGTGCTATATCCATGCGCCATGTCATTCCAAACTTAGTCAATACGTCACAGTAAATATAACGGCCTACTCGGTAATCATATACTTAGAACGACTATATCATTTCAAATAAATGCTGGACTATTAGTCATCTCAGTAGTTATAAACAAGGTCACTGTGTAGAACACCACATGGCTATCTTTGACAAGGGGTGGCGGTTTTGAAGCGAAGACAAAGCGTTCACGGTTATGTTTTGGTCCATTTAGACATACATGTGACTTCTTCATGACCATGATAGTAACGTTAACTGATAAGGAATACAAAACATATTGGGGTATATAACAAAATACTTAGAGGGACCATGATAGTAACGTTAACTGATAAGGAATACAAAACATATTGGGGTGTATAACAAAATACTTAGAGGGACCATGATAGTAACGTTAACTGATAAGGAATACAAAACATATTGGGGTATATAACAAAATACTTAGAGGCTTTTTCTCAATTTCTCACAAAACAAATGCACGTTACTTAAAAACTTTTGTGGCAGAGTCATATTTGATTGATATATTAAAATATTATATTGTTGATTATTAATTTTATTGCAGTGTTTGATAGTTTAGTTACTCATTGTTTCTATTTCTAGCACTATTGTTCTAGTATTATTCTCTTTTCCCTTTGGTGAACCTCTTTTCTTTCATATCATTTTGGAGGGAAAATTCTAACTTTTTGATTGGTCAATCTTCAGGCCATAGGCCTTACTACAGGTTTTCATTGTTTTTGGTAGATTTTGACTGCAAACATATTGGAATGCAGTGAAAATTACCTGCTTGATATATTCAACTCTGACATTCATGATATTTATATTATACTTCTTGGATTTTCAATATTCTTGTATTCAGGTCAGTTGATTAACCTTATTTCTAATTAACAAACTAATAGTATGTCATTTTAATAGTTTGTGAAATGATTGATTGTATGTATTGAATGGAGGAATATATGGAGTATGAAAGAGTAAAAGATTAAATCATTTTATAAAAACACAGAGTCTTATTAAACATTTTAATATAAAACATTCTAGTACTTTAAATATTATAAAGTTACAATAAAAGTAAAAGACAGATAACTTTGGTATTTGAATAATACAGAATTCTGAAACTACATATTTTAGATGTAGTTGTGTATTTTATTTAATTGGTGATATAGTCCTGTCACTGGACTTATGAATGTTATAATTTTATTTATTTAGGATATGGATTAATACCTTGTCAAATTGTCATATGAGTAGTGCTTAGATTTTGTATATACAGCACTGTGATGCCTCCAGATATTACATCGACCTATGTACCATATACATGGTAAGCATTGTGTTCTACGTTGTCTATTTGTAATGTCTGTGTTGTCTATGTTTTATTTACGTAATTGTCTGTTTATGTGAAGTGTAGTTTATGTGATATATTTATGTTGGTCAGAATTTGTATACTTTGTATACAAATCTATTTATAAAATGGACAACTCATTAAGTGATTTGAGATGTATATAATTTTTATCATTATGAGATACATATGAATTATATTGTATTGGAAAGTTAACTAAACGGTTATATTTGTGTGCTTAACCACAGGCACTTGTATCAGAAAAAAATTTCCTATATATACCTTAATATAACACAAGGTACTTAACTTGCATTTTAGAAAAATGTCAGGTGGTGACGAAGTTCCGTTATATGCCGCTTTATAGGCTGTCAACCCCACTAAAACTTGTTATATAGTAAATCTGAATTGATTTATCTTTACAATGTTGTATAACATGCCTACATTTGTTGTCGGAATCATCCGTAGCAATCCTACCAAAGTATGTCAATCGTAATAATTTTGCAAACCGCTGAAGATTTGGCAATAAACGCGTCACATCTCCTTGTATATCTCGGTTTCCGATTGGTCAATTCTATGGGAAAGTCTAAATGATTCTCGGAGTTATCTGATCTTGTTTCAATTCATAGATAAGATAAGATAAGATAATTTTTATCAACCAATCATGGTGCCCAAAATTTGAGCTATACAATCAAATGAATTACAAAATAAAGCACAGAAAATGATTAGAATGATTAAAGTACATTTAAACAAAAAACTACATGAATACACATTTACACTAATTAACCTGATATAAACCAAGTTATTGACAAAACATAGTTGTTATGGGTGCCACTGTGACCTGGAAAAATTACATAATTCTTTATAGTTCTAGGTCTATGGGAGACAACTGCTGATCAATTTTATTTATATATATATTTTTTTCTTCTATATTTTTTCAAACAACAATATTTTCTATAATTTTCTTTCGTTCTTCAAAAAGGGAGTGCAATAAATTAGATAAGTTTGAAGTAACATACAAATCTTCAGATGAAAGAATCCAAACAAATTTCATTTCATTAGATAATCTTGAAAAATGTTTGAATTTAGAATTTAAATTTTACATAGCTTACACTTTTTGTCTTCAGCTTTAATTCCAATATACCTCCCTCTTTCGATTTCAAGATCATGACAGCTAGTTCTAAATGTTGTGATTATTTGCCTGTCTTTTTTTGAATTCATTTTTAAATATGGTTCAAACATAAAAATATTTTTAAATTTTCTGTAAGTTCTTAATTTATTGCTAGATTGTAAATTAGTACACTTCCCAGAATTGCTTTCTAAACTAGCTAACCAGCTTTCTTTAAATTTAATCGTTAAAGATGTTTTTACTTTTTTTAGAATATGGTTTTGTTTAAAGTTTGACTGGTTAACAAATAGATATCTAAGTCTAGAAATTTAAATATATGTTTAATGCTTCCTATCCAAGATTCCTGGTTATGTTTGTCCATAGAATGAGATAGATTTATGGCTTCCCTTAGAATAATATTTGAAGGTTCAATATCTTTCATAAGATGGATCCAATATTTAACCATATTCATTATTACATAATACATTGTAGGGAGTGAACCTAGTTCTCCTCTACATGCCATATTTGATGTTTTTATATCAACTCCAAGTGAAAATTTACAAAGCTTAGTATGAATTTTCTCTAGTACAAGATAATCAGTTTCTTTTGATATAAAGTTATCCAAATGTATTTGTTTCTTATGTGGTATATAACCCCAAATTTCAGATCCATACAACAAGATTGGTCGGATTGTATGGTTATAGATGTGTAATAAAGTACTAGGTTTTGGGCTTTCCACTGAAAAGGTCTCTTCCTTAATTTGAAATATGCTTTCATTCCTTTGTTATAAAGTTCTTTCTTTGCTATTTGGAAACTCCCGGATGATGAAAAATTTATACCTAAGTATGTGTAGTTCTGTACACATTCTAAAGTCTGGTTTCCTAATGATATTTTAATATTTTTAAGTCTTCCTGATTTGTTAAATACAAGAACCTACATCAACATACGTAAAGTCAAGAGAGAGTCTGCAAGACATTGCCGTCATGGGAAAATTTGTAACTTATTAGACATACCACAAACAACACTTGTTAGATTTTTTTCACGATATATTATACAATTTTACTAACTGTATGATAAGTTCTATTCATACGAAAACTAACAGGTTTTTTTAAAACAATTTTTATAATAAATCATTTACTGCGGACGTGTATTGCCAATTCTTCAGCGGTTTGCAAAATTATTACGATTGACATACTTTGATAGGATTGCTACGGATGATTCCGACAACAAATGTAGGCATGTTATACACCATTGAAAGATAAATCAATTTAGATTTACGATATAACAAGTTTTAGCGGGGTTGACAGCCTATAAAGCGACATATAACGGAACTTCGTCACCACCTGACATTTTTCTAAAATGCAAGTTAAGTACCTTGTGTTATAATAAGGTATATAGGAAATTTTTTTCTGAGACAAGTGCCTGTGTGCTTAACGGACTTATTTGAGTATAAAGATATTGAAGGAATAAGTATGAATTGTAGTTATTCCCCTTTGCCCATATGTTACATGTACTGTCTTGTCATGTGAATATTTATTATTTGTTATTATATGTTGTAGTGTCTAAATATTGTGTTATAAAAGGGAAAGAACCCTATATCATCGTTTATGTTGTATTTGCCTAGAAAATACCCCGTTACACTATACTGTATGCCAAATGAAATGCCTTAAAGTTTTCCATACGTTATCATAAAAGAGTATGTGTGCACAAACTGTAATAGATATAGACTATGAAGAACGAATAATAGGCAAATCCATCATTGTTTTGATAAATTCCTCACCCACTTGAAACGCAAAATATGACATCCGAGAGACGCAAAGTATGACATTCCGAGAGACGCAATGTTGACACCCGGGAGACGAAAATATGACGCCCCGAGAGACGCATTACATTTCGATAAAACTAACTTTAAACACATAAAATTTTGACAAAAAGCTGGCAATTGGTTAAATTCTACGATATAAATATTACGGCAACACATCGCCAAAAGTAATTTTTAATCCAAAAACTTGGATAGAAGAAGAAGAAGAAGAAGAAGAAGAAGAAGAAGAAGAAGAAGAAGAAGAAGAAGAAGAAGAAGAAGAAAAAGATATTTTATTTCCAATTATGGGACCTATTTAGTACATAAACATTACAACATCAATCATTTTCATAATACCATACAACCAATGAGATAAAAAAGGTTAATGAGATCTATTTAAGTTCTTAAAGAATATGTAGATAAAGAATCTATGATTTTTTTTTAAAGATACTAATGCATTTTTTTTTGTTACGCAAGTGTGGTCGATATAGATAACAAACAAGCAGCCCAAAAAAGAAAAACGAAAAATAGATATCCATGTATAGTACACTGGATAAATTAAACATAAAATAACTAGTCAAAAAGAAAATAGAAGTTAATGCCTATGACTCATCCTGTGTCAACAGCAAATAGGAAAGTATTATGGTTTCCTAAAGGCAGCTGACACCAGGGGGTGATACCTTATGGACAATAGACTTGTAAAATGTGTGTAAATGTCTCTATGAAGTCTCAACATCTGCAACACGGCAAACAATGGATAGGGGTTTGAGAAAATTAAACGGATCACTGGAAACAGCTGTTTTTGCTTGCTGGACATAGATTATGGTTCGGTTCCTTCAATACAATACGTTATATTGTGCAAACATTTCTCAAAATAGAACATTGGATACATTTACTTAACTTAATTGCGTTTTCCTCGCTTTAAAACCGCCATCCTGTGTAAAACATAGGTAACACCGTGCATGTGGCGTTAGTAGTATTGTATGTGTTGTGTGACCCCCAAACCTCGGACGCGGACGCCAGCGCTATATTTGGACCTGCGCGCATACACTAACGCTATATTTGGGCGGACGTCAGAGTTGGACTTGACATCGAGCGGCATACCTAAGGATACCCTCCAAAGTGGACACTATTATTGACGTCACAACCTTGAAAGTGGACGCAAATTATTCTTAGCTAAACGCTTACCCTTTAAGCCCAACCCCTGACACATAAATCTAATAATTTTGAAAAGTTTGTTCAAATAAGTCGGAAAGCAATACTACTGAATGTTTCACGATTGTCATGTTATAAGATAAGAAATCCAAAAACTAAAAAAGAAAAAGATAAACATTTTATGTATTCATAAATTATCTTTACACGTGCATCTTTTTTATAGTACCGCCTACTGGATTGAGTGACAGCTTATCTGATTAATATAAATAGTATATCTTGAAAAATTCTTACAGTTGGTATAAGCATATATAAGTAGCTACTTATTTAAGTGGTAGAACTTTCATTGAAGTCCGATCTGTTTCCATGCAAGGTTTGTTCTGGTACGAAGACTTTCCCCAACACCAACACACACAAGATACACATACGCACAAACATAACACAGTAACTTCCAAGTACAAAAAGCGTTTGAACAAAGATTATTTATAAAAATCGAATTAGATTATCTCCCCATAATGACAAAATATTGGGAAAAATAATCAGAGTTATCTTACTTTTATTACAAATTTAAGAGAGTCTAGCAAGCAATTTGTATTTGGAGCATAATTAACGTTAAATCAATTTTCTACTTAAATAAATGTTACTTTATTCAATTATCAGGACTTAATTAGCCAAATCTACTGATTTTGATCTACATTAAAACACTGTGTGAGCATGTTACATTACTCATGTCTATATCATGGATAGTTTCTAATATATTATACATTTGCAATGATACGGTGCATTTATTCAAATAACGGAAGAACTTATTTAATGTTATACTAGTGTAAAAGGAAATGTTTTATTTTTGACACAAACGAAATGGGTTTGTGGCGTCAATGAAAGATTGTTTTGGCACAATTAAAACACCGATTGACGCAAAAGCAAACCAACAATTAAAACTCTATAGAGCGGATTATAATTTGAATATTTTAACTTCATCACATTTTTCTTTGGTATATTAACATACTGACTTATACAGGGGAAAAACAACGTTCAAAAACATTATTATTTTTAGAGTATATTTGTACTACCAGGACATAGTTTCACCAACATAAAACAACTAAGATACGACTCTAAATCATCAATTTTATCGAGAGGAATTATTTGAAAACAATTATACATTCGAAGTCATGTGTGTGTGAAGTTTTACTATTAATTTATAATAATAATGTGTATTTCCATAGCCTTCAACAAATAAAGTAATGGTAAATCGACCATCATATCTAACATCTGTTTTGAATTTTGTGGTGACACATTTCTAGTATTGCTATTTTTCTGGTTACTATATGTGATCAAATATGGATAAGTTTGAGTTTTTTTTACAAGTAATGATATACTTAGTATCACATATCTCTAGGTTAACGTTTGTCATTTATATATACTGACTGCCACATGCGAGATCCTCTTTTTCATACAAACAGATGTATCTTGTTAAAGAATCTTGATGTTTATATGTCGTGTACAAGTTGCGATTTTGTACAGGTTATAACGTACAACAATATTGTACATGTTATAACTTGTATAATGCAAAAATACAAGTTATAACATGTACAAAAGTACCTCATACCTGTAAAAAATATTGCTTCAAAATGGTTTTAACTTGTTCAAAATTTAAGATAAATCTTAATGAAGTAAAATATACATTTAAATTCACCAATGCATAAAGAACAACAATAAATAGGCCAGAACGTGTCTTTTTTTTGTAGAGGACAATGCTCACAAAGTTTTAGAAATATATGCTCCATAACTTATGTTGGCAAAATGTGTTTTCATGTAAAAAGTAAGATTACAAAAATACTGAACTTAGAGGAAAATCAATTCGGAAAGTCCATAATCACATGGCAAAATCAAATAACAAAACGCATCAAAAACGAATGCACAAGAACTGTCATATTCCTGACTTAGTACAGGCATTTTCAAATGTAGAAAATGGTGGATTAAACCTGGTTTTGTAGCGTGAACCCTCTCACTTTGATGACAGTCTCGTCAAATTCCGTTACATTTACATTGATGCGTAAACTAAACAGACACAATAAATAAAATAGTCAAAATATGGGTACATCAGTCATCATCGTATAACAATTTTAAAAGGGACAATTTAACAGAACACAAAAACATCTATCAACAAACACATTCATTGATTTGTGTGTCTGACGTCAGAATTTTTTTTATACGTCACATTAATTTGTCGTTCAATGTGCATGCAAACAATTTTAAAATTTACATAGGCAATGTTAGCTTGTAGGGTTAATAAATCAAAAGTATGTAAGAATAAATATCAGAAATAGACCGAGATTGAAAATAGTCCAAAAGATGTATATAGAATTTATAAGAATCCACAAATAGTTAATTCCACTATCAGTCATCATCGTATAACAATTTTAAAAGGAACAATTTAACAGAAAACAACATCTACCTACAAACACATTCTTTGAATTGAGTGTCTGACGTCAGAAAATTTTATACGTCACATAAATTTGTCGTTCAGTGTGAATACACTCATTTTTAAAATTTAAATAGGCAATGTTAGCATATAGGGTTAAAAAATCAAAAGTATGTAAGAATAAATTTCAGAAATAGACCGAGATTGAAAATAGTCGAAAAGTTATATACAGAATTTATAAGAGTCCACAAATAGTAAATTCCACTACGCGATTGAATGATTTTGACGTTTATGGTTAATTGTATGTTTTATGCAGTCCATCATGGCTTAAATAAGTGTGACACTATTTACTAAAACCTTGCATTCCCTCAATGACAATTACAATAGATACTAGTAACTAAATTCTTCCAAAAATTTAAAGAACGATGCCTAATAATGTTTGGTAATACTCCTCCCTCTTGTTTTATAGCATGAAAAGACTAAATCAATGTCTTATATGCTTACTCTGTAAAAGCAAGAGAGAGCTTAAATAGTTTTCATTGGATCACGCTTCATTGTCAATATCTTTGGATCTTCTCTTCAACATTTTTGGCCTTCGGCATGACTTATGTAAATTTATAACTCATTTTATTTTTAAACTATAAGATTATTGCATGAGGCGAATGTCATTTTGATGTTTTAAATATATATCCTCTACTTTGAGAGCATTTATTTGTGGCCTTTGGATGTTGTGTGCTCCATGGGTGGGTTGTTGTCTTTTAAACACATACCCCATTTCCATTCCCAATTGTCTTTGTAGACACATCTATCCTGGCTATCCTCTTATGTCTTTTAGTTTCAACTAGAATGAAAGTATTTTACTATGCCTTTAAAGTGGACACTCACAATTATAATTCATCAAATAAAGATATGTCCATAGATATAGTCATTAGAGGATCATAAGACATGTCCTAAGATATATCTTATGACCGGTCTTAAGAATACTTCGTAATCTCGACCCCTGGATATTAACTGTATCAAAAAAGGACAAAACACACTAACAAAGTTACATGAAGGAATAATAAAACAGTTATAAAAATATCATTGAGGTTAATATCATATGTTGCAATAATAGAAACATATCCTTATTTTTCGATTTTGTACAAGTTAAAACCATTTTTAAGAAATATTTTGTACAGGTTATAACATGTACGTGGTACTTTTGTACATGTTATAACTTGCATTTTTGCATTATACAAGTTATAACATGTACAATATTATTTTATTGTACAGTTATAACCTGTACAAAATCGAAACTTGTACACGACATATAGATTAAGAAGAAAAATAACATTGATTTATTGCATATTCAATGTGCGCAATGAATATACAACTGCATAATTGTTTTGTTTCATTCTTTCGCAAGAAAAATATAAACAACAAACAAACAATTGAAATTTGAAATTTGGCTGATTACTTGTCATGGCATTTATTCAACAATATTCAACAATATAAACCAACAAACAACCAACATCAACAAACTGGCCAACAAGTTAAAACTTGATGACAATTGGTCACTGAAGGGAAACCAACAGTAAATGCATAATAATTTCTAGCTGCTGGGCAGATCCATAACAGCTTAATGAACGATATTTGAATAAATCACTGCCAGTTGAATCATGTTGACGATGACATCCAACGCACTTTCCATATTGAACGGAATGCCATGACAATAGACACTTTTTTTTTATTCCTGCAAATTCCTGGAATATTTAGGTTTCATTGGATCTTCCGATGAATATTGAAACGTCTGACACTTTTGATGATACATGACAATCTAATAGGAACATTCAACACATTTGGACCTGTTCACCATGTAATCTGAAAAATAAACTAAAAACAGCAGCAATTTTGTTTACTAAATTTGTGCAATCTTGTTGATAAATACTCGTGGAATGAAAATTTAGCGGGAGCACGTGTTTTTATATGACCAAAGTCCACGAGGCGCTTCAAAGCATAGTCTTTCGTATGTTTAAATATATGGTTGTAATTATTTAAATGGCAAAACGTAAATAATGGACTGACGTACATTTAAAACACAATAAACAACTGAATGTAATTTTAATGCAATAAATCAATTTAATTATTAGATCATTAAATTTTATTATTGCATATTCAATGTGCACAATGAATATACAACTGCATAATTGTTTTGTTTCATTCTTTCGCAAGAAAAATATAAACAACAAACAAACAATTGAAATTTGAAATTTGGCTGATTACTTGTCATGGCATTTATTCAACAATATTCAACAATATAAACCAACAAACAACCAACATCAACAAACTGGCCAACAAGTTAAAACTTGATGACAATTGGTCACTGAAGGGAAACCAACAGTAAATGCATAATAATTTCTAGCTGCTGGGCAGATCCATAACAGCTTAATGAACGATATTTGAATAAATCACTGCCAGTTGAATCATGTTGATGATGACATCCAACGCACTTTCCATATTGAACGGAATGCCATGACGATAGACACTTTTTTTTTATTCCTGCAAATTCCTGGAATATTTAGGTTTCATTGGATCTTCCGATGAATATTGAAACGTCTGACACTTTTGATGATACATGACAATCTAATAGGAACATTCAACACATTTGGACCTGTTCACCATGTAATCTGAAAAATAAACTAAAAACAGCAGCAATTTTGTTTACTAAAGGGAGGGAGGGTGGGTTGTGCAATCTTGTTGATAAATACTCGTGGAATGAAAATTTAGCGGGAGCACGTGTTTTTATATGACCAAAGTCCACGAGGCGCTTCAAAGCATAGTCTTTCGTATGTTTAAATATATGGTTGTAATTATTTAATTGGCAAAACGTAAATAATGGACTGACGTACATTTAAAACACAATAAACAACTTAATGTAATTTTAATGCAATAAATCAATTTAATTATTAGATCATTAAATTTTATTATTGCATATGCAATGTGCACAATGAATATACAACTGCATAATTGTTTTGTTTCATTCTTTCGCAAGAAAAATATAAACAACAAACAAACAATTGAAATTTGAAATTTGGCTGATTACTTGTCATGGCATTTATTCAACAATATTCAACAATATAAACCAACAAACAACCAACATCAACAAACTGGCCAACAAGTTAAAACTTGATGACAATTGGTCACTGAAGGGAAACCAACAGTAAATGCATAATAATTTCTAGCTGCTGGGCAGATCCATAACAGCTTAATGAACGATATTTGAATAAATCACTGCCAGTTGAATCATGTTGATGATGACATCCAACGCACTTTCCATATTGAACGGAATGCCATGACGATAGACACTTTTTTTTATTCCTGCAAATTCCTGGAATATTTAGGTTTCATTGGATCTTCCGATGAATATTGAAACGTCTGACACTTTTGATGATACATGACAATCTAATAGGAACATTCAACACATTTGGACCTGTTCACCATGTAATCTGAAAAATAAACTAAAAACAGCAGCAATTTTGTTTACTAAATTTGTGCAATCTTGTTGATAAATACTCGTGGAATGAAAATTTAGCGGGAGCACGTGTTTTTATATGACCAAAGTCCACGAGGCGCTTCAAAGCATAGTCTTTCGTAAGTTTAAATATATGGTTGTAATTATTTAAATGGCAAAACGTAAATAATGGACTGACGTACATTTAAAACACAATAAACAACTTAATGTAATTTTAATGCAATAAATCAATTTAATTATTAGATCATTAAATTTAATTATTGCATATTCAATGTGCGCAATGAATATACAACTGCATAATTGTTTTGTTTCATTCTTTCGCAAGAAAAATATAAACAACAAACAAACAATTGAAATTTGAAATTTGGCTGATTACTTGTCATGGCATTTATTCAACAATATTCAACAATATAAACCAACAAACAACCAACATCAACAAACTGGCCAACAAGTTAAAACTTGATGACAATTGGTCACTGAAGGGAAACCAACAGTAAATGCATAATAATTTCTAGCTGCTGGGCAGATCCATAACAGCTTAATGAACGATATTTGAATAAATCACTGCCAAAATTGGCATTTTAGTGAACTCTCAATCAAATACTAATCCGCCATGACAATTAAAGCAGCATAAATTTAATGAAATTAATCAACTAGTTGTTATTCTTTTCAACATACAACAAAATAAACAAACAACATCATTCATGCATCGGATAAACAGAATTATTTGGTACATAATAAAATTGTTCTATAGCAGTTTGAAATGAATTCAAAAAGATATCATTGCCAATAAACGACAAATGGACACCATCATCACTAAATAAAGATTGGTGTTTGTCTTCAAAATCAGAATGAGTTATAGTGTAACCCCCAGTTTCATTTTAGTGAGATTTAACCCCCTATTTATGCGTTTCCTGGTTGCATCCATTGCTTTAACATCTTTGGAATATCTCCATTTCAACCGTGGTAAAATGCTTGAAAACATAATTTTACCACCATTCACCATACGTACAACTGTATCTAACATAAATTTAATGTCAAACAAAAGTTTTCCACAGTTAACAAGTCCAATATCATTGCCACCACAGTGAAGCAAAACAGCATCTGGTAAACCGCAACAATGTATCAAATTCTCTACTATTGGTACGACGTTATATACTGACATACCGGACATTCCTGCCCACATCAACTTGTAGCCTAACTTATGCAACCCCAAATCATTTCCCAAAGGTCTTATTTGACTATGTGATGAGGCTTTGGGAACCAAGGAGGATCCAATAATCCAAACCACAAAATTCCCTGAAAACAATTAAAATTATTTAATTTACCAAACGACTTAGCCTTATATATGATTTAAAAGAATTAGAATTCCATCTCCCCAGGGTTTTTATTTCTTCATCATTTTTGCCCTCCAAGGCTGCAGTTGTTGCAGCCCCTATCCGGAATGAATGCGTATTAAAATCCTGAGGATTCAAACTAATAAAATTTAAAGCAGACCTTAAAACAGCTAAAAACTAGCTGAAAACGAGTCAATTTATTATGATTAAGATGACAAAAAAGTTGACCTTGAGAATCTGGACGTAACTGTAAGTAATCTTGTAACATTTTGACAACACACAGTTCGTTATCATTAACATTTGAAGACAATATTAAAGTTGTTGAACAACCAATTTGATCTGTCTTTGAAGACGTTATTGTAACAAAAACTTCAGAATCAATATCATTAAATTTAGTATCAGATATATTTAAAACATGATTATCAGCATTTTTGTTAACATATGTGATTTCTCCAATTCTCATAAATCCAAAAAAGGCTAAAGCAAATGCTGCCCTAAATAGTTTTGTCTCATAATTTGACTTACAAACATGATGAAGAATTAATATAGTCCGTTTCAATACATCAACAGTAATAGGTTTTCTTGAATCAACTCTTTTACCCAAACGCTGCATACCTTTTAACATTTTTTCCAAAATGAATGATTTGCTATAATCATTCCAATTATTAATTTTCAACTTATGATTAATTCCTGATAGATATGTTTTTGCAGTGGTGTAGGAATAACCATTTTTTGAAAGATATGCAACGTAGTTTATTATGTGATCAACAGGCGGTGGCCAACTTTTCTCTATTTGGAAACTGGTCCGAAATTTATTAAATGAACAGATAGCATTTGCATATACATTCGTTGTATTTGAAGAAACAGAGTGCTGTAAAAGTTTATTCACTTCGTCTTTAAAAGGTTCCAGAACTCCACTCTGGAATTGGATGTGGATGATCGTTGGCTAGTGGTGCTAGACGTCGAAATTTCTGAAAATTTGCACGAGATAATGCATCAGCAATTGCATTGTCCTTTGACAAAATGTGAACAGCTTTAAACTGAAAATTACCAATAAGTGAACAGTAAACAATTAATCTCAAAATGGACATAACTCGTTCAGATTTGCTTGACTTTTTGTTTAAAATATTCACTACTGCCAGATTATCAATGTGAAAAAGTATGTTTTTCTTGTAAAATTGATCAAACCACAAAAATATTGCAAGTGCTATTGGAATGATTTCAAGGTATGTAATATCTTTAAATATTTCTGAACTATTCCATTCGTTAGGCCACTCGAGAAAAGTCCATTTACCATTAAGATAAGCTGCACACCCTTTACCTAATCCACCAGCACTATCTGTGTATAGTTCAAGATCAAAATCTGATATCCAACCTATATCATTTATATACGAATTCCCATTAAACTGTTCCAAAAATAATTTCCACATTAATAAATCATT